>NC_079170.1:57496439-57628939 GCF_947568905.1 Ostrea edulis | reverse complement strand
GGACATCACCTGTCCGCAGTTCCACCTACGGTAGAAACCGCGCCAGATCTAGAGTCACCTCAGCAATGGTTCGTATAAACTTGTCAATTTTTTTTTTATCTCCTGTAAGTTAGTATGCAGCTTGTAAAAAAAAAAAAGAGGGCCTTCCCCTCGCAAAAATACGTAGTCGCAAAAGTGTTCTCCTTGTCCTTTGATTCTTTAAAAAACCGGCGAGAGCCAAGAGTCTTGTACACAGAGGATCATTTCAAGGTAACAAAGGAAAAGAGAGAAAAATCACGTTATATCAAGCTTCTTTAGTTATTTTCTGTTGTACATAATCATATACATGTATATATATATGAATTTTTCATATTTTCATTTCGAACCTATAACTTATTACTTACTATGTTGAAATGAACCCTCAGAGTTGGCATAAACAGCATTTCCCCCATTTAAGCAATGATTTTGACATGGATTTTGGTATTGAAGTCCTTCAAGGCAGACCAACCCCTAAGATTTGTTTGTTGTTGACGATATTTTGATAGGTTACAATATCAGGAGAAGTCGTACCCAGGAGAACTCGTACCCAGAAATGTGGGTACGAGTTCTCCTAGAAGAAAAACTTGTCAAATGTATTAGAAAAATCTGGATACGAGTTCCCCTGGGTACGGGTTTTCCTGGGTACGAGTTCTCCAGAAGTCGTAATTTAGGTGCACCTCTGCCTTGGGGTTGAAATTCACGATAAACCGACCAAAAAAAAAAAAAAAAGAAATAGGGGATCTGTTTTTAAAAACTGGTTAATAATTACACGGGTATTATTTGTGCATAGAATAGCCATTCATTTGAACCTCTGACAGTACATGATCCGCCTCACGCCACACTTTTATTTTCATTTTTTTAGTTCGCATTTTCAATACTTTTTCATATCTTATATAATTATGTGTATATTTTCCATCAATATTCTAGTTTGAATGGATATCCATTCTTTATATAAGAACGAAAATTTTAAATTCTCGGTATACAAATGCAGTTACATGGAATTATCCTCGCCTTGGTCGATTTTATTCCATGGGCAATAATCATTCATTCTGCTTTGCTCGATGGAAGCACATGTGTGGCGAAAACAAGCATGCCATACCCATGGGAAATGGAATCCAGAAATTGTACATTCCTGCTGATTCTTTAACATGTGACACATACTGTAACAAGACACCTCAGTTTTGAAGGTCGTATCCGAAACAAAGACCCGTCACATTTAATGCCGACCCTTGGGCAATTGAACAGTTACTACCTTTTTTTAACGGCATACATGTCTTATTTTCCCTTTAAAATGCAGGGTCTTGTGGGCATCATCACGCTTTAGTTTTAAAAGGTACACTAGCGCCGGGTAGAATAGTATTGTATATACAATTCAAAAACCCGTTACTGTCGCCTAATGTTTACTGATCTTTCCAACCCTGACTTGAACAAGTCAAGGAGTTGGACTACTGTGACACTAGGTGTTAATGTGTTCCCAGATGAAAATAAAAGATCTTTGAAAATGTTTGGTTTGACATAAGGGATCTGCAGTCGATGTTGATGGCCTCTGATAGGATGGAAGAAAGGTGAAGAATGGCTACTAAGGAGTGCAAGGTCTTATACATCAACACTGCTTTTGCTGCTGTAGCATTGCTGTGTCTTCCGGGCTGCTAATGTTCCGATATAGGAGCTAGTCGTCTGTAAAGAGACGGGAGTGTGACTTTACTTGTGGAGGTAGATCGTATACATCATACATGTACACACG
The DNA here is from genome assembly GCF_947568905.1 of Ostrea edulis. Lineage (NCBI taxonomy): Eukaryota > Metazoa > Mollusca > Bivalvia > Ostreida > Ostreidae > Ostrea > Ostrea edulis. The sequence continues at coordinate 57,627,177 of NC_079170.1, read as the reverse complement.
AAATAGCAATGGACATAATACAGTCCCCTGAGGTACTCCAGAAATTGCTGGTGTTGGTTTTGACATTACTCCTTCCACGGCAACACGCTGGGTTCTATTGCTTAGGAGTGACCCTATCCAAGACAAAGTTGGACCATGAATTCCGTAGTGGTGTAGGTTTTTAGTCAGCCACTGGTGTATCAGATGCTTTGGAGAAGTCGGGGAGCACAGCATCAAGTTGGATATGGTTGTCTAACCCTTTCGCCAGATCTTGAATTGTTAGGATAAGTTGAGATTCACAGGATCGTGGTTTGCGGAATCCATGCTGTGTTACAACACACTTTTTAAAAATTACGCACTTTGAAACAAAATTTCAAAGTGCGTTATATTTGAGACGAAGTCAAAGCACTTTGAAAAAAAAAAAATATTATATTTCAAAGTGCGTTGATATCGACCATATTAAATGCAAAACACAAATTTTGCACGGCTCGTGAAGCTTTCAAAAATGATAGATAATCATTTAAACTTAATATTTGATGATGTCGTCACTTCCCGATCTGACATTTAGACGTTTTGTGGATTTGGGTAATTATAAGGGCCTGGCTCTGCGAGAGCCATATAATGTTTAGACTGCCCGTCCCTCCGACCGTCCATCCGATTTCATTTGTCTTGAATATTCTTTTCCCTCGACCAAGTCTTTGTACGATCTTTGTCTGGAGCATAATTTCGTTACCCTTGGCCCAGTCGGGCTAAAACTTCACCCATAGAGTGCCCATGGGTGGAGGATGTGCAGTGGCCATGAACCAATTTTCTAGATCAATGGTCAAAGGTGAACTAACTTATTTGTGTAAAATCCTTGTCTGGAGCATAGTTATCTACCCTTGGCTTTACCAGACTCAAACTTTACCGATAAACCTTTGCTGAGTATAGAATGGGTCCTCTCCGAAAACAATATTTTAGAACTACCTTGCGTGTATTTTGCTAAAAGCGGTATCCTTTGAGATGGTCACCATTTCGAATTTGTCTACATTTAATCAATTTTAATCATTTACCGGTAATTTTTTTTTTATAAAGATTGGTAAGTATCTTTGGTTTTCCCTTCCCCGTTTCCGACAATTGTAGATCAATTCCTCTCATTTTTAGGAAGAAATAACACTTAATTATTTCCTCTAAGTACTAATCAAAATCAAAGTTCCAGAATTTTTGTGTTATGTGTGTGTGTGTGTGTGTGTGTTTCGTTATATGTATATATTCAAAGTGCGTTAAGTGGGAAAAAATGCTGATGATCTACACTCATAACGCACATCGAAAAAAAAAAATTCAAAGTTGTCTTGGTTCCAAAGTGCGTGATTTTTTTGTGTTGCCACAATGCTGCATATCAGATAGTCAACGAACTGTGTATGACATGTTTTAGCACTATGCAGCACACTGAAGTTAAAGACATTGGGCAATAATTGGATGGTTTGCTCTTCCCCTTTTTGAAATTTGTGGCTGTTTTCCTGTCTGTTGCGGTTCTGCCTTGTTGTTTTGAGGCCTGGAAGACAAATGTGAGTGCGGGTGCGATTTCATTGGCCATTTCCTTGAGTAAGCAGGTGGGCAGTTCGTGAGGACCACTTGCCTTAAGCGGATTCAACCTGGATAGCAGCTTCCTAATACCCTCTGGCCTGATGGATATGTTTGGCATGTCTGGAATGGTGCTTGGACCAAGGTCAAGAAGTGCTGAACCATCCTCTTTAGTGAAAAGAGAAGAAAACTGGTTGTTCAGTATTTCCGTAGTACTATATCTGCATGTCCATTTCTACAAACAAATATAATGATAAAACACAAAAGCTCTAAATCCTAAATCGGAGGTGTTGGGTGTTGTGTTCAATTCAATTCAATTCAATTCATCGGTTAACTTGAATTTTACAATTCCACTACAATTCACTACTACTATTTGAGAGAAAAAGGGACCAGTTTTAGATCAAACTTTGCTCGTAAAGATAACCAACTTTGCACGTCAGAACAACGGAAAAAATACTTTGTCAGAAAAAGCCTCCCCCCCCCCCCCCCCCCGAAGTGTCACGTGCCTGGTAATTATTTTTGTGTATATTTGAGTAAGTTGATTTACACGACAATGAATTTTCAAAAGATTGAATCACACGTGAGAAAACAGATTTGAACAGAAAGATTACATTAGAGATACGGATTCGATATAATTAACACATTAACACCTGACGAATACGGCACGCCATATTTATATTTATTCCTCTATAAAGATATCTCATTAGACTTGCTCAAGTCTCTATGTTGTTTTTATTACTTTATCATTTCATTCAATTTTTACTGTGTTTCAGAAATCTAAATATCTGCTCTCTACCATACTTAAATGTCATCAAACATATGTTTGGCATTATTAAAAAGTATTAAACGGAGCACTGATTATTAAACATAGAGACTTGAGCAAGTCTAATATCTTATATAATTTATGAGATATCTTCTATTTTTAATCAGATTTAATAAATTTTATTAGATATCTCATATAATTTACAGTTTATAAGGTATCTCATAAAATATAATATGTATACGGTGTGACCGTTGGACCGAGCGAAGCATGTACGTAACTCCGTGTCCCGAGTGGTAATCATAATTCCGTTAAGTACGGTAGATTATGATTCATTTAAAAATATATATATTGAATGAAATTTCCTTGCCCTAAACACCCAGTAACATCTCAATATTAAAGGAGTTTATATGGGGACAACAGTTTTACATGATCCGCCTATTCATTGAACGCGGGAAATAAAACGCAAGGCGACGTAAACTGTGCATTGTGACGTCACATTTAGCCTCGACTTTTTTCTCTTTTTCAAAGCAAATAATTATAAACAACAATAATACATTCCGTATGCAATGAAAAAGGCTGTTAAAACTAAACAAAATTAACCAATAAATTCAAAATGGTAAAAAAGTAACCGTAATTTTATCGTATACTCTTATTCAAAGAAACTCATGAACTCGTTCATCTATTTAGTCGTATTACGGTTTTATATGTATTTATTTGCTAAAACCTGTTACAATGATAATTATACTATTCACTTTGAACAAAATGAGTGTTTAAATTACGAATTGCACGTTAGAGTCTTCTATTATTGGCATTCAAAATAAAACACGAATAACTGTTGAAGCAGGTAATGAAAAAATAAATGGCGGCGCCCATATGGATCACGAAAATTTCAGTGAACGTATATAGAGATTATCTCTTTTTCTTTTGCTGATTTTGACTTTTTTCTTTTACATACGTGTTACCTTTAGAGCCTTGCTTCGCGGACGGGCCTTGGGCCCGTCCGAGCTTCGCTCGGTATAAGATAGCGTATAAACTATATAAGATATCTCATAAGGTTTATAATATTTATGTTTATGAGATATCTTATAAAAATAGAAAATATCTTATAAATTTATTTTTATAAGATATCTTGTTTTTACGGATCACACCCCCTCACGTTTTTGCATAAAATGTCAAATAAAATATTTGAAACTCGCAAGATGGAGTTTATTGTTACAAGAGTATAATATCCATATTGAGCATATTACGAGGGCTGTTCGGAATTTTTTTTTTTGAGACAGTCTATTTTCCTTTCTAATCGATGTTTTGGATAAAAATTGGTAGGTATGTTAAACAGACGCTAACAATGAATGTTATCAAAATCTATTTTAGATATGATTTGTCATTTTTTAAAAACGGTATGGAGGGTATGGATACCCAGGACAGTCATGAAATCAAATGTTGAAAATCAATAAAAGCTATGTGCCAAGTCTCGGTATTTCCAGAAAAAGTGGGATAAATAACTCAAATTTTATTCATTATTATGTCTCCCCTCTTTCAGGGAGATATATTGTTTTATACTTTCCGTCCGTCCGTCTGTCTGTCACAAAATCTTGTGAACGCTTCTCCTCCTAGATGGGTTATTGGATAGACTTGAAACTTTGTACAATGCTTCATTGCCATTTGTAGGTGTGCATATTTGTGGGACGAGGGGATCCAATTATTTTCGTAAAAGTTATAGTGGATCTAAGAGTGGTGGATGATGTAAGTAAAATAGCTTGTGAACACTTCTCCTCCTATGTGGCTTATCTGAGAGATTTGAAACTTTGTACAATGATTCATTGTCATTTGTATAGATGAGCATATTTTCGGGACAGGAGGATCCAATTATTTTCCTAAAAGTTATAGTGGATCTAAGAGGGATGGAGGAAGTAAAATAGTTTGTGAACACTTCTTCTCCTATATGGCTTATCAGATAGATTTGAAACTGTGTACAATGCTTCATTGCCATTTGTAGATGTGCATATTTGTGGTACAATACTTCAATGGCATTTGCAGGGACAGGAGGATCCAATTGTTTTCCTTAAAGTTATAGTGGATCTGAGGGATGGAGGGTGTAAAATAGTTTGTGAACACTTCTCCCATGTGGTTGTGGGAGTTCATAATGTCTATGTCCCTGCTCATGCTTTCTCCTCCATACCATGCAGTACATTAAGGGGAGGAGGTTTCATTTGGAGCACTTCCAATTTCGGGAGCTGAAGAGACATTAGTTTGTCATAAAAACAATCTCTAGTTTTTCAGTATTATTGTGACGTCATTTTTTTAAATCTGGAAGACTTTCAATCACAAATACGGAAATCGTTATCACTTGTTATCAAGGTATGAATTTTGACTGTGAAGCAGCGGTCGTGTATCAAATTATGTGTGGAGCTTAGTGGGATTCCTGTTCAGATTAAAGAATAATTTTGGCTAAAACAAACAGTGTGGACGATAAGTGTTGAAGGCTTTAGTTTATCGCTGCATAGCACTTTGCCAACAAACTATTAAACCAAAATGAAAACAACTTTTAAGAAGTTAAAGGAAATGTCTCAGTATCTTCCGAACAACCATTGCAAAGGCAAAGAAAATGTTATTGCGGATATTCAAGAGTATATGAATATATGTATTTCAGATTCATTTTTGTTGCTATGATTTAATGATATACTAATACATGTAGTCAGGTCTTGGATCTCGGAGACTTAAGCTTTCGTTGTCTATCAAACTTTATTATGGGGAGGACACCTGCGTAATACATTTGTACTCGATGTTCTTGGTTGACGCATGTGATAAGAATCTGAAAAAGACATTCTATTTTTAGAACGATGTTTGGGAGAGTTCGATAGAAAGGTGATGCTGCATACTGGCACTGTCTATTTTCTAGAAATAGATTTCTCTAGAATTGTTTTGTATGATTAGACTGTAAATGTTTTGATAATCAGCACTATGGAGAATTACGTTGGATATTACATTACTAGACTTTAAAATTGCCGATTTCGACAGCGCTATATAAACAGGCCAAAATTCTCGTGTGTGAATTTAGCCCGGCAGTAAACAAACATCGAACACTGTTTCGTAAACTTTGATCACTGTACTGTAAGTTAGTATTTTTATTGATATATTTTACTGTAAATAACTGTAAATAAATTGTTAAATCTTTGAATTGTGTGCACAGTAATTGATTTTTGCTGGACTTGGGTAATTATTGCCCATACCATTAAACAGGAACTTATTTAGGCATGTACATGAAACAAAACCTATTCCAAATATTGTCTACTATGACATTTAAGTCGATCACTAAAATACGACAATATTCGCACAATATATCTAGTTTTGAAGTCTTACCCGACATGTATAGATGCGGCGTTTGGGCTTTCTTGGCCTATTTTTTAAAGAGGTATAGACCTTGATTGATCTTAGCCAATTTCAGGGATTTGACAGTTTTCCGGATTATTTTTGTCGATCACTGCAGCTTTTGACACAGGAACTTCTATAAATGGGTTATAGACCAGGTTAGAGCTTTCTTTACCAATTTTGGAAGAGTTTTAGACCTTGAGCTTAGCAAGTAATCTCACAAAGCGGGACCCCTTTTGTGATGCTTGCCATCACAATGATGTTTTAACACTAGTGTTGCTCTGCATATGACCATGCCAATAGTATACAGTTATTGACTGGGCTCGAGGACAACAGCTGTTTTGTTGGACCCAAGAACGGATCTGTTGCCCGAAGCCGTAGGCTAAGGGCAACAGGTCTGTTCGAGGTCCAACAAAACAGCTGTTGTCCTCGAGCCCAGTCAATAACTGTTTTGTTATACACCTTCATTTCTTAGGTTGTTTTACTAGATCCACATGGTTTGTCGATTTTGAACGGGACAGTGTGATTGCGTACATTTATCACCGATTCCACTAGTTAAAAGAAAACATACCCAATATCCTAATTCATAATCATATTTTTCGTGTTTCTGTTCTACTTTTTATCTAATAAATTCTGTATTTAATCATCAGTCAAATCGGTGAATATCACCATTACGTAAACAAATCAGTAGACCAAGAATCACGTGACTTGCGTATAAAGGGTTTTTTTTTCGCTCCGCAGTTTATTCCGTAATTGCAAATAAAACTTCAAATTACTCGCCCTTGATTACAGGTACCGCACGATCCGTTAACGTCCAAGGCGTTTCTAACCTCAAGTTTAAGAGAGCGTCGGAAGGACATGTTTAGATTAGAAAGTTGTTGAATATTTAGTAACGATGGCGGATTACGGTTCGTAGGACCTCAATACGCTTAGAGACGAACTTAGAAAACGCGTTGCAAGACTCTCTGGGCGGAAAGGAAAGCACGTTGAGAGTTTCAGCTGTAACCGAATTTTCTCTGTCACATCGATTAAATAAAGACATTCAATACACATTGAACGTTTTTCATTATAAACTACTTCGTGGTGAAGCTTACATGCTTAAACAGTAGTTTAGGTTCAATATATAATATACAATACATCATAATTCTTTATAAGTTGTTGAACTGCATATGTTTAAAACAATAAGATGCGGACCCCCCCCCCCTCTCTCTCTCTCTCTCTCTCTCGATCGATCGATCGATCGAGGATTAAGAATATCAATTATTAAATATATCCATATATATCTGGAATTCTATTATTAAGCTGTTAAAATGTGTAGTAATAGTGAATGTATATGTATAACTTCTCTTTATGAAATAAAAATTCGCGATAGTGAAGGCACATGTATACAGAGTACATGATGTTTATTTGCGTGTTTTAACTTATATCACTTACGTGATGACGTCACGATAGGTAAACAGTTTGCGATTAACTTTTTTATTAGTCCATAGGGCAAGCGAGAGCATAAAAATTGGCAGGTCAAATAAATTTTACTACCCCATATGCTAGCTGTACAATAATGATTCAAAATTTCGAGTTTCTACATTTTAATTGAATATTACAGTTTGGATTGCAAGTTTAAGACGGAAGTTCAAGCTTTCTTTCAACTTCTAAATTCTCGTCTCCATCCATATACTATGATTGGTATACTATGAGTTGGTTGTACTCTGCGTGAAAAGCACGACTGTATCCTGTGTACAGGAATGGTTGTATCCAAATGACGTTTGTCCATGGTGTTGCAGGAAACTGATGTAGGCCTATATAATTTGACCCGTGTTTACTTTCATGTATAAGGATTTATCATGTTTATATGTACCATGACAGTTCATGATATGAATGATTTAATACTAAAATACATCACATAACAAATGTAGTACACTTTTCAATTTGAATGTTCATACTTCAGATTGAAATCGAAGTTACAAGTGAATATTGAAAAACGTAATGCAATGATTTTTAAAAATAAAAACCACACTGAACAATAGGCCTATGTGTGGCTTTTATTATAAACACAACATTGTATATATGATGGTGAAATTTGTAATTACTTCACTTGGATAAATTTATAGCTTTATGAATTTAATTTTGATAAAAGTAGGTATGATTCAAATTTTATTTCTAAAAAATTCAGAAATATCTTAATCTCTTGAGATGCATTTTTCTTCTGGTTTGCGTCAACAGTTAAAATAGGCTAGGACTGGTATTCGTTTCTTTGACGTATTGGACTGTTGGGTGCTATTAGCAATCGCGTTCATTCATATTTTGACGACCTTGGTTAACTCTAAAATTAATTTTTAAATGACATCTGAAATGTATTTTTGTACCATACTTGGTTTACATATTGATGACTCAAATTTTCCCTGTTCGGTTATAAATATAGTCTAGAAAAGGGGGGGGGGGGGGTGAGAGTCATAGAATTATAAGATCATTGATGACTGTATCACTGAGGATAGATAAAATTTCAGCATAAAACATTCATGCAGAATATTACGATCTACAGAGCAAATGTTTAATCCCCCGTAAATACTTTCTGCAACAAAGTCGTCATCCGATATCTGTGAAGTCGGACTGAACTGAAGACTGAAGTTTATAGCGCACGACGCTGAGTGGAACTTAAAACGATCGTTCTCGCTGTCACATTTGATGACAATGAACCAATTGAATTTTTTAAAAGCTTCATATCTCGGGAATTCTACCCCCGCTCCCTATTTGCACAACAAACACCCTACACTCTCTTATAAATCTTATGTACACCGGAAGTCAACAAGGACGTAAACGAGTCTTGCGCCACCTATGTTTGAAATAGGGGAAACAACTGACAAATATTCGCAATTATTAATTATTTTAATTTATATTTCTTTCACCGATGCCATATGCAAATGTTTGAAAATTTGCATATTCCTGTAGTAATTTAACGGAATAAACCAAATTTAAAGAACAAATAACTCTTACTAAAGGAAAAACAAATCTTACGCTTTATCGCGGAGCGAATAACATGATTATGCCTTTTTTTATTCTTGTTGTTCCAAATTTGAAATTTCATCTTCCTTTCAGCAACTGTCGCGAAATGTGCATTCGCTATTTCTCTTTATCCAAACGACACGAAAAGATAACTCGAGTTAGCGCCATATGACGTCATCGGTCAACAATCTTTTTTAACAGTTCCCGGTTCAACAGTCGCCTGAACAGTCGAAATGTTGAACTTTTTTCCCGTAAGGAGTTATATAAGAACTGTTTTAATATCACGTGACAGTATGGCATGGTGGACGTGCTTTTTTAGCAGAGCTTGATTCGATGTGAAAATCTGATTTTGTCTGATTTGTGAGAACTGTAAAGTGTTTTTAGAGAAAGTAGGATCCATGACTCATTCTACTAGAGGAAACAAAAGTAAGAGGAAGAGGAAAAACGGCAACCCAACGAAAATATCTCGATATAAAGTATACGAGAGTCCGAACAAAGAAAATTCAGACAATATGGCGGAGAGTGAAATGGTCAATGAGGACAGTAGTATGTCTCTTAGTGGGAAGGAAGAGGATGTTTCAGTGGACAAAACAACTTCAGCTTCTGGTGAGTGCTGCTATTTAGGTCCAATCAAAGAATCTGACTCAGAGTTGCATAATTTACTTTTACCACCCCCTGCCCATTCGAACACACCATCACGACCAGACTGGGTTGAAGAGATATTTAAGAAACTAGTTCATATAGATGAAAAGTTGTCCAAAGTCAACGAAATAAACGAAAAACTTTCAGTAGTGGTTGAGAGGGTTGAGAGGGTGAACACTTTTGAAGCTGACCTAGATAAATTAAAGAGGAACTCAGGTAACGTGTCCAACACAATAGGGGTATTACGGAAAACATCAGAAGAGGTCAAAGGGCAAATCCAACATTTAGAGGAAACACAGAAATCTATGGAAGATACAGTTACCGATCTACAGTGTAGAAGTATGAGGGACAATTTATTATTTTTTGGATTAGCGGAACGTAAAAATGGCAGAGAGAACTGCGCAACACTAATAGATGATTTTTGTGAGAATCAACTAGGACTTCCTTCAGTGTCCGAAAATATTGAACGAGCACATAGACTGGGTGGGCGGAACGAAGAACGGACAAAACCACGGCCCATAGTAGTGAAATTTGCCTCATACAGAATGAGAGAAAAAGTGAGGGAGAAGGCAAACAGATTAGCAGGAACATCCTTCAGTATACAGGAACAGTTTCCAAAGAAAATACAAGAGAAGAGGAAAATGTTGATTCCTATTATGAATGAAGCAAGGCGTAATAGGAAAAGTACGAAACTGGTTAAAGACAAACTCTATATTGACGGAGTCGAATACACCGGTCACTCGAATGCTGATGCATAGGGCGGACAGGAGAATACCCCATGTGAACATTTGAAAGTAATATCCTGGAATATTAATGGAGGGTTTTCCACAAAAATTACAGAGCAAAATTTCAGAAATTTCATTCTCACATACGACATTATACTTTTGACTGAGTGCTGGCTAGAAAAAAACTATAACCAACATATTGATGGTTTTGATTGTTACTTTTTCCCTAGACAAAGGAGCAAAAGTATTCAAGGAGGTGGAACAGTTATTATGATCCGTAAAAGTATCTGTAAATTTGTGAAACTTGTCAAAAACCAACACGATTCCATTATATGGCTTAAAATTCAAAATGTGCTGCGGAATTTGGATGATGATTTATACCTAGGATGTGTGTATATCCCCCCAAGTAATTCAAGCTTTTACCGACTTTATGATTGTGATATCTTTAGTGAATTGGAGAATCAAATAGTGTCATATCTGGCTAAAGGGAAGGTGATGATACTTGGGGACCTAAATGCAAGAACTTCAAACAAGGCTGATTTCATAGCGGATGATATACTTAACAGCGATATTTTAAGTGAAGTGGCCGAAATGATCACTTATGAGAACGACCGTATTTTGCCGGTTCGAGTCAACCCTGATGTAATACTGAACGATTACGGTTCCAAACTTTTATCGATGTGTAAATCCAGTGGGCTACGTATATTAAATGGACGACATAAACAAGCAATGGACAAGGATTATACATTCATGGGAGCGAGGGGTTTAAGTGTGGTGGACTATTGTATTTCTACCCCGGAAATATTCCGAGTTAATAGATAAATTCATTGTCTCCAATTTCACCACTTACTCAGACCATGCACCTTTACATCTTCAACTTAAAGCTGGGAATTTTAAATTCGAAGAGCGGCCTAATAATACCGATTTACCTTTATTTGAGAAAGTTAGGTGGGATGCCGATTCTTTAGAAAAAGCCAAATGTGCACTGATATCGTGTGTGGAATCTTTACAGACAGCAGCTGAAACACCCGATGAAGAGCAACAAGGAACGATTGATTCGTCTGTGGACCATTTTACAACAGAGATCGCGGATGCTATGGAGCCGTTCTTCGCACTGAAATCTAGACTAAACTATCAGCGTAAAATTGCTCACTCAAACGTATCATCGCCTATTGACAAGCCATGGGTAACCACTGAGCTGAAACGAAAATACAATGTCTACAGGAGTGACCTCCGATTATTCAATCGCAATAAAAACTCTGTAAAGCATCAAAATCTCATGCAATCAAAGAAGGAATATAAAGCTTTAGCATCGAAATTAAAAAGACGATACCAACGCGCAGAAGGGAACATGCTTGATAGTATGCGCAAACACAACCCTAAGGCATTTTACAGACTATTTAAAAGGAAAAAGGGACAGCCCAAAAATGTTAACCCTGGTGTCTTCTATGAACACTTTAAGGAACTAACAAGTAATTCGAACACGACTGCGACTACCAACCATGAGCGTGCGAACGACAATCTCTGTGTTTTTGAAGAACTTGACTGTGAAATAACAGAAACTGAAATCACCGATGCTATCAAACGATTAAAGAGAGAAAAATCGCATGGAACTGACTTGTTGATTAATGAATATTTTATTGAATTTAAAAATGTTCTTGTACCTATTATTCACAAATTGTTTAATCGCATTTTTTCATCAGGTTTCTTCCCTCAAATGTGGTCAAAGTCGGTCATTGTTCCAATACTAAAGAAAGGGGATGTATTAGACCCAAATAATTATAGAGGTATTAGCTTAGTTAGTTGTTTCTGTAAATTATTTACTTCTATTTTGAACCAGAGATTATTGTTATGGTCAAATTCCAAAGATGTTATTACCGATGCGCAGTTTGGTTTTCAGCCAAAGCGGGGCACAGCTGAGGCTATATTTAGCCTGAGTGCAATTATTGATATGACATTATGTAAGAAAAAAAAAGTTGTACTGCTGTTTTATAGATTTTAAAAAGGCGTTCGATTCAATTGAAAGAATAAAATTATGGAAAAAACTTAGCACTGTTGGCATAAAGGGGAAACTACTCGGTATTATTCGTGTGATGTATGAAAATATGAAGTCTTGTGTCAGATCAGCAGGAATGTTGTCTGAGGTTTTCAAAAATGATATCGGTTTATTACAGGGGGAAGTATTGTTACCCATACTTTTTTCATTATATGTTAATGATTTTGAGATCGAATTCTTAACAAAAGGGATGATCCCTGTACCAATACAAGAATTAAATCTGTTTGTCTTGATGTATGCAGACGACATGGTTATTTTTTCCGAAAGTGCTAATGATTTGCAGAGCATGCTGGATACACTTTTTACCTATACCACAAAGTGGGATCCTTCAGTGAATGTAGAAAAAACAAAAATAGTTATTTTCAGAAATGGGAGTAAAATTAGCAGTAATGAAAGGTGGCATCTGAATGGGGAGCCTATAGAAATTGTTGATAAATTCACATACCTGGGTGTTTTAATGAATTACAATGGAAAGTTTAGCACCACACAAAAGCAATTGGCCAGCCAGGGCAGAAAAGCAATGTTTTCCTTGAAATCTAAAGTCAGCCAAATGTATTTAAACACAGAAACAATGTTATCCTTATTTGATACATATGTTGCAAGTATACTTAATTACAGTTGTGAAGTTTGGGGTAGCCATAGTGCAAAAGATGTTGAAAAAGTGCACTTGGAATATTTGAAGTCTGTACTGGGTGTCAGGAAAAATACAAATAATGGTATGGTGTATATAGAAACAGGCAGACTGCCCATGAACATTGTTCGCTGGTTTAGAATTTTTAAATTTTGGTTTAAATTATTACAAAGTGAAAATTGTATTTTGAAAACATGTTACAAAAGTTTACGTGAAGAAGCAGACAAGGGTGGAAATCGTGTGATTAATTGAGCTATCCATATAAAAAACAAACTATTTGATATAGGTTTGGGTCATATTTGGTGTAATCAAGAATATAATGGCGTATATTGTAATACTTATTTCCCAATAATTAAGCAAAGAATTTCTGATATTTTTGTGCAGAGTATTGTTGAACAAATCAACTCCTCACCAAGATGTAAAATTTATATGTACATTTATGACTATTTTTCATTGCAATTTTACTTGATGAAGGCTATACCACATGTTTATAAAAAACATATTAGTAGAATTAAAATGTCTTCGCATAATCTTGCCATTGAGAGTGGACGTCATTTTAATGTAGCAAGAAATAACCGCTATTGTAAACTTTGTAATTTAGATATTGAGGATGAATTTCATTATGTTCCCCAAACAAAGTTTGGGAACATATTGTTTTTACTCTGTTTCTTATTATTATTAAGGTCTTCCGTTTCCAACGGAAGACCTTCTAGTGATTCTACTGTTTATTAAGGTCTTCCGTTTCCAACGGAAGACCTTCTAGTGATTCTACTGTTTATTAAGGTCTTCCGTCTCCTGCGGAAGACCTTACTATTATTGTTCGCGTTCTTCTTCATTATTATTATTATTATTATTATATTTATTATTATTTTCCTTGGTAGTACACGCGTTTTTCTCAGCCATTTCTCGATCGATTTTCACGAAATTTTCAGGAAAGATGTCTTTTGGTGACGAGACTTTGCTTGCAAAATTTCGTGCTTGACGTCACTTCCGGTCAGGAGTTATCTCTCTTTTAGTGACTTTTTGAAGGGCCTTGTTGTCCACACATCTCCTCCGTTAGTTTTGAAGCTAGAGTCTTGAAATTTCTACACAAGATAGAGTAAACATTTTAGAAGATTTGTGGGGGATTCGATTTTACCGGAGGCGATTTGCCTAAAGGCTCGCCTGGACCTGAAAAAATGGATGCCAAAATTTTTCGCCGATTTCGGCGATTTTTGACCTTTGATCTCCAATATCTTTTTTCTTGCAAATATTTTGTTAAGACATGTAGAACAAAAGTTGTGCACATTTACGAGATCTTTTCGAAAATATCAAGATTTAGGGGCTAGCCCCTTCAATTAGGGATCTAGAAGGGCTCAAAGTCTAGATCAAATATCTCAAAAATCGTTAATATTTTGGTATAAGTCAAAGAACAAAAAATGTTCATCTCAACAATCCAAATCTATTCATATAAAAATTGAGGTCATATGTTACGTAATAAGGGATTTTAAGGGCCAAAACCATAAATTTTTTACCCCTTGTATCTCGAAAACGACAAATATTTTGAAAAGCAATAAAGAACAAAAGTTGTTCAGAATGATGATCTGAACAATATGCATATTTCGTTTTTACCCTATGTGGCCCTGTTAGGGAGCTACAGTTTGGCCCCTAAAAATTACTTCTAGAAATAACTCGAGAACGGTAAAGAATTTCTAAATACTTGTTGAGCAAAAAATGTTTGAAATGTCATGACCTTTCTTACGATATCAAGCAAAAGGGGCTGACCCTTTAAATTAGGGGCCCAGAAGGGTCCAAAGGTTTATGAGAATATCTCAGAAACTATTAATATTTTGTAATAAGTCATTGAAGCGGAAATGTTCATCTAAACGAGCTTGTTCTTATCAAATCAAAAAGTAGGTCATATGTTACGTAATAAGGGATTTTAAGGGCCAAAATCATAAATAATTGACGCCTCATATCTTGAAAACGACAAATATTTTGAAAAGCATTATTGAACAAAAGTTGTTCAGAATGATAATCTAAACAATATGTACATTTCGTTTTTTCCCTATGTGGCCCCGTTAGGGAGCTACAGTTTGGCCCCTAAATATTTCTTGTAGAGATAACTCGAGAACGGTAAAGAATTTCTAAATACTTGTTGAGCAAAAAATGTTTAAAATGACAAGGCCTTTCTTACGATATCAAGCAAAACGGACTGGCCCTTTAAATTAGGGGTTCAGAAGGGTCCAAATGTTTTTGAGAATATCTCAGAAACTATTAATATTTTATAATAAGTTGTAGAAGCGGAAATGTTCATCTCAACCAGCTTCATCTTATCAAATCAAAAAGTAGGTCATATGTTACGTAATTAGAGATTTTAAGGGCCAAAATCGTAAATATTTGACGCCTCATATCTTGAAAACGACATATTTTTTGAAAAGCATTATTGAACAAAAGTTGTTCAATGTGTCATAACCTATCGATCAATATCAAAAAATAGGTCTGTGGGCCTCATGGCTCGCCTGTAGAGTCGATTTTTGTCGATATCAGTCGATTTCAAAAACTTGTAACTGGTAAATATTTTGTAAGGACATATTGAACAAAAGTTGTTCAGTTTATCGAGATCTATCGATTGATATCAAGAAATAGGCCTATGGTCCTAATGGCTAGCCTGTAGAGTCGATTTTTTGTCGATATCGGTCGATCTCAATAACTTTTTACAGGTAAATATTTTGTAAAGACATATAGAACTAAAGTTGTTGAGTCTATAGAGGGTTAACAAATGACATCAAGAAATAGGCCCGCAGGCCTTATGGCTCGCCTGGAGAGTCGAATTTCAAACGAATTTCACCGCAACTTTGCTTCAGAAGCTTATGATATGAAAAATTGATTATATCTAAAGTGTCTTAAAGTCGGAAACTAAATTGGGACTCATTTGTCTTTTTTTTTTTTCTTTTTTTTTAACTCCGAGTGCATCAACAAATCGGACGGAAGACCTACTCGTTGCTCGCAACGAGATCGTGTCTAGTTATTATGTTCCCCAAACAAAGTTTGGGAACATATTGTTTTTACTCTGTTTCTTATTATTATTATTATTATGTTCCCCAAACAAAGTTTGGGAACATATTGTTTTTACTCTGTTTCTTATTATTATTATTATTATTATTATTATTCTTTTTCTCCGGTACTTTTTTGTCCGGTAGTGTTCTCAGAAACTACAAAAGGGATCGATATGAAACTTTCCAGGATGATAGTATAGCGTTTGTAGATGTGCATAGTGATAGTCATTTTGTTTGCACGTGCATGCACGCGCGCGCACGTGCATTGCAATTTTGGTACAAAAAATGGAAAATCAGAATATTGAAGGAAGCGATATAAAACCTAAATAGGATGATAGTATATCATTTGTACATATGAAAAATAATAGTTATTTTGTCAGCACGCGCACGCATGCGCGTGCACGCGCATTCCAAAATTTGTACACTAACTTTGGAATCAGTCTAACTTTTTTGTTGTTCATTGAAATGGCTTGAAATTCATATCATAGGTAGATATTGAGACCCTTAACTGATTTACATAGTCAAAATTACCAATTTGCACGCGCATGCACGTGCGCTTCATTTTGATTGGATAATACTAAAATGTTTGTAACTATCTTATTTATGAAGCGAATGAGATGATATTCACAGCATAAGTAGACAATATGTGTATCTATATATTGGTGTAATAAAAAAATGCCAACGTACACGCGCATGCGCGTGCAACGTTTTTTAAATGTTCAATTTTTAAAGGACGATAAGGTTTTTGTTTTTCATCAAATTCTATTGATATTAATGGTTTAGATGTGTCTTGGTACTCCTTACAAATTGCTGTGGTTAGAATTACTGCTCAGCACGTGTATGCACGTGTGCTGAATTCTGATTGGACGATTTTAAAATCGCTATAACTTTCTTATATTTGGTGGAAACGTTATGAAATTCATACTGTGGGTATATGATACAAATGCCTGTTGAACGACATCAACAAAAATTCGGAATCGTACACGCGTGCGCGTGCATGCACGTGCAACACTTTCTTTCATTTCTTGGTACTGAAATGACCATATTGAATGTACTACATGTAATTAAAGACTAAAATAAAATGATTTTTTGCTATAGATTTAAAAGGACATCACTTTTTAATTGGGGGAGGTTTGGGGAACATATGTAACGGTCCCCGTTACAATTAGAACTAGTTATGTTCCCCAAACAAAGTTTGGGAACATATTGTTTTTACTCTGTTTCTTATTATTATTATTATTATTATTATTCTTTTTCTCCGGTACTTTTTTGTCCGGTAGTGTTCTCAGAAACTACAAAAGGGATCGATATGAAACTTTCCAGGATGATAGTATAGCATTTGTAGATGTGCATAGTGATAGTCATTTTGTCTGCACGTGCATGCACGCGCGCGCACGTGCACTGCAATTTTGGTACAAAAAATGGAAAATCAGAATATTAAAGGGATCGATATGAAACCTAAATAGGATGATAGTATATCATTTGTAGATATCAAAAATGATATTTATTTTTTCTGCACGCGCATGCATGCGCGTGCACGTGCATTACAAAATTTGTACTCTAACTTTGGAATCAGTCTAACTTTTTTGTTCTTCATTGAAATGGCTTGATATTCATATCATAAGTAGATATTGAGACCCTTAACTGATTTGCATGGTCAAAATTACCAATTTGCACGCACATGCACGTGCGCTTCATTTTGATTGGACAATACTAAAACGTTTGTAACTATCTTATTATTGAAGCGAATGAGATGATATTCACAGCATACGTAGACAATATGAGTATCTATATATTGGTGTAACAAAAAAAATGCCAACGCACACGCGCATGCGCGTGCAATGTTTTTTAAATGTTCAATTTTTAAAGGACGAGAACGTTTTTGTTTTTCATCAAATTCTATTGATATTAATGTTTTAGATGTGTTTTGGTACTCCTTACAAATTGCTGTGGTTAGAATTACTGCTCAGCACGTGCATGCACGTGTGCTGAATTCTGATTGGAGGATTTTAAAATCGCTATAACTTCCTTATATTTGGTGGAAACGTTATGAAATACACACTGTGGATATATAAGACACATGCCTGTTGAACGACATCAACAAAAATTCGGAATCATACACGCGTGCGCGTGTATGCGCGTGCAACGCTTTCTTTTATTTTTTGGTACTAAAATGACCATATTGAACGTACTACATGTAATTAAAGGATAAAATAAAATGATTTTTTGCTATAGATTCACAAGGACATCACTTTTTGATTGGGCGAGGTTTGGGGAACATATGTAACGGTCCCCGTTACAATTAGAACTAGTTATTATTATTATTATTATTCTTTTTCTCCGGTACTTTTTTGTCCGGTAGTGTTCTCAGGAACTACAAAAGGGATCGATATGAAACTTTCCAGGATGATAGTATAGCGTTTGTAGATGTGCATAGTGATAGTCATTTTGTTTGCACATGCATGCACGCGCGCGCACGTGCATTGCAATTTTGGTACAAAAAATGGAAAATCAGAATATTGAAGGAAGCGATATAAAACCTAAATAGGATGATAGTATATCATTTGTACATATGAAAAATAATAGTTATTTTGCCAGCACGCGCACGCATGCGCGTGCACGCGCATTACAAAATTTGTACGCTAACTTTGGAATCAGTCTAACTTTTTTGTTGTTCATTGAAATGGCTTGAAATTCATATCATAGGTAGATATTGAGACCCTTAACTGATTTACATGGTCAAAATTACCAATTTGCACGCGCATGCACGTGTTTTTCATTTTGATTGGATAATGCTAAAACGTTTGTAACTATCTTATTTATGAAGTGAATGAGATGATATTCACAGCATATGTAGACAATATGTGTATCTATATGTTGGTGTAACAAAAAATGCCAACGCACACGCGCATGCGCGTGCAACGTTTTTTAAATGTTCCATTTTTAAAGGACGATAACGTTTTTGTTTTTCATCAAATTCTATTCATATTAGGGGTTTAGATGTATCTTGGTACTCCTTACAAATTGCTGTGGTTAGAATTACTGCTCAGCACGTGCATGCACGTGTGCTGATTTCTGATTGGACGATTTTAAAATCGCTATAACTTCCTTATATTTGGTGGAAACGTTATGAAATTCATACTGTGGGTATATGATACAAATGCCTGTTGAACGACATCAACAAAAAATCGGAATCATACACGCGTGCGCGTGTATGCACGTGCAACGCTTTCTTTCATTTCTTGGTACTGAAATGACCATATTGAACGTACTACATGTAATTAAAGGCTAAAATAAAATGATTTTTTCCTATAGATTCACAAGGACACCACTTTTTAATTGGGGGAGGTTTGGGGAACATCTGTAACGGTCCCCGTTACAATTAGAACTAGTTATTATTATTATTATTATTATTATTTTTCCCTTTCGTCTCCTAGACCGTTGGATGGATTTTCCTGAAACTTTCACAAGTTATAGGGAACGATGGTACCTCGAGGCATTTTTTTCATTTTTTCAAAATTCACTTCCGTTCGTCAGATACGTCCGATTTTCCGGTTTTTGAAAGAAACTTTGTCCGGGGGTAAACTTGAAAACCACTAAAGATAATCGAATGAAACTTTCAGGGATGATAGATCTATATTCTCTATGGTGCATGCACGTAATATTTTTTGTCGCCGTCACTTCCGGTCGTCACCGGAAGTGATTAAATAAATCATCAATTTCAAACTTTTTTCTTTTAAATTGAAACCTACTTTGGTTTACTATATCTCGTTCTAAATCCCAAAAAATGTTGACCCCACCGGAAGTTGAATCTCCAACTTCCGGTCATATCAAAGAAAGACTATTCATTCTGTCATTTTTCAGTGCCATAAATCTGGGTCATGAAACTAGTTAATGAGTTGAGTTTTACATATATTATAGTCACTATAAATGTCTAGAGTAACGTCAAATATTTTTGTAAAATTTACTTCCGGTCGGCAAATACGGCTTATGAGCTGTTTTCGTTGTCAAGCGTTTTTCTCAGAAACGGTAAAAGATAGAGTCACCAAATTTTCAGATTTAATAGATCTCACTTTGTAGGCGTATAGTAGGGGGGTAAGAATGTCGGCCGTCACTTCCGGTCGTCACCGGAAGTGATTAATAAATCATAAATTTAAAACTTTTTTCTTTGAAAATGAAACCTAAATCGGTTTATTAGGTCTCGTTCTAATTCTCAAAAACTATTGACCCCACCGGAAGTTGAATCTCCAACTTCCGGTTATATCAAAGAAAGCCTGTTCATTCTCTCATTTTTCAGTGCCATAAATCTCGGTCATAAAACAAGTTAATGATTTGAATTTTACATATGTTATAGACACTATAAATGTGTACAGTAAATTTAAATATTTTTGTAAAATTCACTTCCGGTCGTGAGATATGGGGTGGACATATTCAAACCTTGTTTTTTCAGTTTCTCAATAATGAATATAGATACACGTTTGAAACTTGTAGAGTTGATCAACTAACATTAGTCCATTGTACACATACATTCAATTTTTTTCTCCGTCACTTCCGGTCTATACCGGAAGTATTTGAAAAATGTCGATTATCCGATTTCTTCCAGTGATTTCTGAGAGATGGTGGATAGATTTTCTTGAAATTTTCAGGAATAATGTCTTATGAAAGGACCTTGCTATAACTATTTTTCTTTTTACAAAATTCACTTCCGGTCAGAAAATATGGCCGATTTTCTGTTTGTCAAAAGGAATTTTGTCCAGCAATTTTCTTGGAAAAGGTAAAATATACCTTCATCAGTTATTCAGAAATTATAAATCTCCGTTTGCAATCGTGCAGTAGAGGGTTGAACATGTCGACCGTCACTTCCTGTCGTCACCGGAAGTGATTGAAAGAATCGCAAATTTCAAAATTTTTCTTTTAAATTGAAACCTATACTAGTTTATTAAGTCTCTTTGAAAGTGTCAAAAGAATATTGACTCCGTTGGTAGTCAAAACAACTACTTCCGGTTTCTTGATAAAATACCTTTTTACTTTTTATCTCTTTGTCCCCATAAATCTCGCTTATATTTGAAGTCTTTCATATGATTTTCACATGTCATAATAAAAGTATCAACTTCTAAAGTTTTGATAATTTTGTTTTTCAAAATTGACTTCCGGTAGGTAGTAACCTACTACTTTTTCTTTCTTTAGTCTACTTCTTTTTGTTGAGAACTCTTTGAGATAGAGACGTGAAATTTTCAGGGAATATAGACAGTAAAGAGTCGCTGTCATTTATGGGAAAACGCATAATAAAAGTACTTCCGGTCATCACCGGAAGTTACGAGAAATAAGTAAAAGGTTCGATAATACATTTCTCATTCATTGTTAAGGCTTATTTTCTGATATATTTAAATGGTTTTCGTAGGAACAGAAAGCTCTTTACCGGAAGTGGTCTAACGGAAGACCTACTCATTACTAGTAATGAGTTTCTAGTTATTATGTTCCCCAAACGAAGTTTGGAAACATATTGGTTTTACTCTGTTTCTTATTATTATTATTATTATTCTTTCTTTCTTCTTGGGACTTTTTTGTCCACGAGTGTTCTCAGAAACTACTCAAGGGATCAATATGAAACCTTTTTAGGATGATAGTATAGCATGTGTAGATGTGCGGAACGAATGTCATTTTGTCTGAAAATGCATGCATGTGCATGCACGTGCATTGGATTTTTTGTTTACAAACTTTGGAATCAGTCTAACTTTTTTATTTTTGAATGAAATCGTTTGCTATTTATATCGTAGGTATAACATGGAACCCTTAACTGTTTGGCATCGTTAAAATTTCAATTCTGCACGCGCATGCACGTGTGCTTCAATTTGATTGGATAATACAAAACCGTTTATAACATTCATACCATTTAAGGAAATTTAATGATATTTACAGGATAGGTAGACATGTCAAATATCTACAGATCGATGTAATAAAAATTGCAAACGCGCATGCGCACGCACGTGTATTGTCTTTTGAAGGTTCAATTCTTTCAATGACCATAACTTTTTTGTTTTTTGTCAAAATCTTTTCAAACTTGTATTGTGTATGTATCTTGATATTCTTAACAAAAGTGTACAGTCATAATTACCATCCGGCACGTGCATGCACGTGTGCTAAATTGTGATTGGACGATTTTCAAATCGCCATAACTTTCTTATAAATGACGGAAACAATATGAAATTCATACTGTAAGTATATCTATCAAATGTCTATTGAATGACATCAACATTGATGCCGAGTCATACTCACGTGCCCGTGTATGCACGTGCATAGCTTTTCTTTCATTTTTCGGGTACTAAAATGGTCATAACTATTGAATTAAAAACTGAAATGAATTCAAATTTACCCTGAGGATCTATGATATGAATGTCTGTGAAATGGTGTCAACAAATTTTCCATTATCAAAATCGTGTGCACGTGAATGCGCGTGCATTGTAATTTTTGACGTCTAAATTTGAGTATTGGTTTATAACATTTTGAGATTGCAATGAATAGGTTTGAAAATTAGGTTGCAGGTATGTTTGGGGCCTGTCAATTTATTAATAGTCTCAAAATGACTTCCCTGCACGCGCATGCACGTGCGCTTAATTCTGATTGGACAATTTTGAAATCCCAATAACTTTCTTATGAGTGAAGCGATCAATACCAAATTCATATAGTAAGTATATTGTTCAAATGTCTATTGAATAGTATCAACAAAATTGTTGTGTGATACTCACACGCACGTGTATGCATGTGCATTGATTTCGGTCTTTGTAGTTTCGAGTTGCCGTTATTTTCTCGTTTTTCATTGAACAGTTGTAAAACTTCTCTTGTACTCATATAGTAAGACTTCTAATGTATTGAGATGGTCGAATTATTCATATGCACGTGCATGCACGTACGTGCACGTGCACAAAACTCTCAGATCTTTATAACTGATTTGAACTAGTATGAAATGGACTGAACGTTATAAGATACTTATATATTCACATGTTTCACAGTTTGCAATGGTCAAAACCACTTGTACTGAAATAAATGACACCACTTGCTAAATGGGGGAATGTTTGGGGAACATCTGTAACGGTCCCCGTTACAATAAGTACTAGTTATGTTCCCCAAACAAAGTTTGGGAACATATTGTTTTTACTCTGTTTCTTATTATTATTATTATTATTATTATTATTATTCTTTTTCTCCGGTACTTTTTTGTCCGGTAGTGTTCTCAGAAACTACAAAAGGGATTGATATGAAACTTTCCAGGATGATAGTATAGCGTTTGTAGATGTGCATAGTCATAGTCATTTTGTCTGCACGTGCATGCACGCGCGCGCACGTGCATTGCAATTTTGGTACAAAAAATGGAAAATCAGAATATTGAAGGAAGCGATATAAAACCTAATTAGGATGATAGTATATGATTTGTACATATGAAAAATAATAGTTATTTTGTCAGCACGCGCACGCATGCGCGTGCACGCGCATTCCAAAATTTGTACACTAACTTTGGAATCAGTCTAACTTTTTTGTTGTTCATTGAAATGGCTTGAAATTCATATCATAGGTAGATATTGAGACCCTTAACTGATTTGCATGGTCAAAATTACCAATTTGCACGCGCATGCACGTGCGCTTCATTTTGATTGGATAATACTAAAACGTTTGTAACTATCTTATTTATGAAGCGAATGAGATGATATTCACAGCATAAGTAGACAATATGTGTATCTATATATTGGTGTAATAAAAAAATGCCAACGTACAC
This sequence comes from Ostrea edulis, assembly GCF_947568905.1. Classification (NCBI taxonomy): domain Eukaryota; kingdom Metazoa; phylum Mollusca; class Bivalvia; order Ostreida; family Ostreidae; genus Ostrea; species Ostrea edulis. The sequence continues at coordinate 57,603,640 of NC_079170.1, read as the reverse complement.
GCGCATGCGCGTGCAACGTTTTTTAAATGTTCAATTTTTAAAGGACGATAAGGTTTTTGTTTTTCATCAAATTCTATTGATATTAATGGTTTAGATGTGTCTTGGTACTCCTTACAAATTACTGTGGTTAGAATTACTGCTCAGCACGTGTATGCACGTGTGCTGAATTCTGATTGGACGATTTTAAAATCGCTATAACTTTCTTATATTTGGTGGAAACGTTATGAAATTCATACTGTGGGTATATGATACAAATGCTTGTTGAACGACATCAACAAAAATTCGGAATCGTACACGCGTGCGCGTGCATGCACGTGCAACGCTTTCTTTCATTTCTTGGTACTGAAATGACCATATTGAATGTACTACATGTAATTAAAGACTAAAATAAAATGATTTTTTGCTATAGATTTAAAAGGACATCACTTTTTAATTGGGGGAGGTTTGGGGAACATATGTAACGGTCCCCGTTACAATTAGAACTAGTTATTATTATTATTATTTTTTTTCTTTCCCTTTCGTCTCCTAAACCGCTGGATGGATTTTCCTGAAACTTTCACAGGTTATAGACAACGATGGTACCTCGAGGCAATTTTTTCATTTTTTCAAAATTCACTTCCGTTCGTCAGATACGTCCGATTTTCCGGTTTTTGAAAGAAACTTTGTCCGGGGGTAAACTTGAAAACTACAAAAGATAATCGAATGAAACTTTCAGGGATGACAGATCTATCTTCTCTATGGTGCATGCACGTAATATTTTTTGTCGCCGTCACTTCCGGTCGTCACCGGAAGTGATTAAATAAATCATCAATTTCAAACTTTTTTCTTTCAAATTGAAACCTATATCGTTTTACTAGGTCTAGTTCTAATTCTCAAAAAATGTTGATCCCACCGGAAGTTGAATCTCCAACTTCCGGTTATATCAAAGAAAGACTATTAATTCTCTCATTTTTCAGTGCAATAAATCTTGGTCATGAAACCAGTTAATGAGTTGAGTTTTACATATATTATAGTCACTATAAATGTCTAGAGTAACGTCAAATATTTTTGTAAAATTCACTTCCGGTCGGCAAATACGCCTTATTAGCTGTTTTCGTTGTACAGCGTTTTTCTCAGAAATGGTTAAAGATACGGTCATCAAATTTTCAGAGTTAATAGATCTTACTTTGTAGGCGTGCAGTAGGGGGTTAAGAATGTCGGCCGTCACTTCCGGTCGTCACCGGAAGTGATTAAATTAATCATCAATTTCAAACTTTTTTCTTTCAAATTGAAACCTATATCGGTTTACTAGGTCTCGTTCTAATTATCAAAAAATGTTGACCCCACCGGAAGTTGAATCTCCAACTTCCGGTTATATCAAAGAAAGACTATTCATTCTCTCATTTTTCAGTGCCATAAATCTCGGTCATAAAACAAGTTAATGATTTGAATTTTACATATGTTAGAGACACTATACATGTCTAGAGTATACTTAAATATTTTTGTAAAATTCACTTCCGGTCGTGAGATATGGGGTGGATATATTGAAGCCTTGTTTTTTCAGTTTCTCAATAATGAATATAGATAGACGCTTGAAACTTGTCGAGTTGATTAACTAACATTAGTCCATTGTACACATACATTCAATTTTTTCGTCCGTCACTTCCGGTCTATACCGGAAGTGTTTTAAAAAATGTCGATTTTCCGATTTCTTCGAGTGATTTCTCAGAGATGGTTGGATATATTTTCTTGAAATTTTCAGGAATAATGTCTTATGAAATGACCTTGCTATAATTATTTTTGTTTTTACAAAATTCACTTACGGTCGAAAAATATGGCCGATATTCTGTCTCTCAAAAGGAATTTTGTCCAGCATTTTTCTTGGAAAAGGTAAAATATAGGTTCATCAAATATTCAGGGATAATCAATCTCCGTTTATAAGCGTGCAGTAGGGGGTTGAACCGTCACTTCCTGTCGTCACCGGAAGTGATTGAAGGAATCGCAAATTTCAAACTTTTTCTTTCAAATTGAAACCTATACTAGTTTATTAACTCTCTTTCAAAGTGTCAAAAGAATATTGAGTCTGTCGGTAGTCAAAACAACTACTTCCGGTTTCTTCATAAAATACCTTTTTTCTTTTTGTCTCTTTCTCCCCATAAATCTCGCTTATATTTGAAGTCTTTCATATGATTTTCACATGTCTTAATAAAAAGTATCAACTTCTAGAGTTTTGATGATTTTGTTTTTCAAAATTGACTTCCGGTCGGTAGTAACCTACTACTTTTTCTTTCTTTAGTCTACTTCTTTTTGTTGAGAACTCTTTCAGATAGAGACGTGAAATTTTCAGGGAATATAGACAGTAAAGAGTCGCTGTCATTTATAGGAAAACACATCTGAATAGTACTTCCGGTCGTCACCGGAAGTTACAAGAAATGAGTAAAAAATTCGATAATACACTTCTCATTTATTGTTAAAGTACATTCTCTGATATATTTGAATGGTTTTTGTAGGATCAGAAAACTCTTTACCGGAAGTGAACAAACGGAAGACCTACTCATTACTAGTAATGAGTTTCTAGTTATTATTATTATTATGTTCCCCAAACAAAGTTTGGGAACATATTGTTTTTACTCTGTTTCTTATTATTATGTTCCCCAAACAAAGTTTGGGAACATATTGTTTTTACTCTGTTTCTTATTATTATTATGTTCCCCAAACAAAGTTTGGGAACATATTGTTTTTACTCTGTTTCTTATTATTATTATTATTATTATTATTATTCTTTTTCTCCGGTACTTTTTTGTCCGGTAGTGTTCTCAGAAACTACAAAAGGGATCGTTATGAAACTTTCCAGGATGATAGTATAGCGTTTGTAGATGTGCATAGTGATAGTCATTTTGTATGCACGTGCATGCACGCGCGCGCACGTGCATTGCAATTTTGGTACAAAAAATGGAAAATCAGAATATTAAAGGAAGCGATATAAAACCTAAATAGGATGATAGTATATCATTTGTACATATGAAAAATAATAGTTATTTTGTCAGCACGCGCACGCATGCGCGTGCACGCGCATTACAAAATTTGTACACTAACTTTGGAATCAGTCTAACTTTTTTGTTGTTCATTGAAATGGCTTGAAATTCATATCATAGGTAGATATTGAGACCCTTAACTGATTTGCATGGTCAAAATTACCAATTTGCACACGCATGCACGTGCGCTTCATTTTGATTGGATAATACTAAAACGTTTGTAACTATCTTATTTATGAAGCGAATAAGATGATATTCACAGCATACGTAGACAATATGAGTATCTATATATTGGTGTAACAAAAAAATGCCAACGCACACGCGCATGCGCGTGGAACGTTTTTAAATGTTCAATTTTTAAAGGACGATAACGTTTTTGTTTTTCATCAAATTCTATTGATATTAATGGTTTAGATGTGTCTTAGTACTCCTTACAAATTGCTGTGGTTAGAATTACTGCTCAGCACGTGTATGCACGTGTGCTGATTTCTGATTGGACGATTTTAAAATCGCTATAACTTCCTTATATTTGATGGAAACATTATGAAATTCACACTGTGGGTATATGATACACATGCCTGTTGAACGACATCAACAAAAATTCGGAATCATACACGCGTGCGCGTGTATGCGCGTGCAACGCTTTCTTTCATTTTTGGGTACTGAAATGACCATATTGAACGTACTACATGTAATTAAAGGCTAAAATAAAATGATTTTTTGCTATAGATTCACCAAAACATCATTTTTTAATTGGGGGAGGTTTGGGGAACATATGTAACGGTCCCCGTTACAATTAGAACTAGTTATTATTATTATTATTATTATTATTATTCTTTTTCTCCGGTACTTTTTTGTCCGGTAGTGTTCTCAGAAACTACAAAAGGGATCGATATGAAACTTTCCAGGATGATAGTATAGCGTTTGTAGATGTGCATAGTGATAGTCATTTTGTTTGCACATGCATGCACGCGCGCGCACGTGCATTGCAATTTTGGTACAAAAAATGGAAAATCAGAATATTGAAGGAAGCGATATAAAACCTAAATAGGATGATAGTATATCATTTGTACATATGAAAAATAATAGTTATTTTGCCAGCACGCGCACGCATGCGCGTGCACGCGCATTACAAAATTTGTACGCTAACTTTGGAATCAGTCTAACTTTTTTGTTGTTCATTGAAATGGCTTGAAATTCATATCATAGGTAGATATTGAGACCCTTAACTGATTTACATGGTCAAAATTACCAATTTGCACGCGCATGCACGTGCGCTTCATTTTGATTGGATAATGCTAAAACGTTTGTAACTATCTTATTTATGAAGCGAATGAGATGATATTCACAGCATATGTAGACAATATGTGTATCTATATGTTGGTGTAACAAAAAATGCCAACGCACACGCGCATGCGCGTGCAACGTTTTTTAAATGTTCAATTTTTAAAGGACGATAACGTTTTTGTTTTTTATCAAATTCTATTCATATTAGGGGTTTAGATGTATCTTGGTACTCCTTACAAATTGCTGTGGTTAGAATTACTGCTCAGCACGTGCATGCACGTGTGCTGATTTCTGATTGGACGATTTTAAAATCGCTATAACTTCCTTATATTTGGTGGAAACGTTATGAAATTCATACTGTGGGTATATGATACAAATGCCTGTTGAACGACATCAACAAAAAATCGGAATCATACACGCGTGCGCGTGTATGCACGTGCAACGCTTTCTTTCATTTCTTGGTACTGAAATGACCATATTGAACGTACTACATGTAATTAAAGGCTAAAATAAAATGATTTTTTCCTATAGATTCACAAGGACATCACTTTTTAATTGGGGGAGGTTTGGGGAACATCTGTAACGGTCCCCGTTACAATTAGAACTAGTTTCATTTTAAAATGCCCTTACTTTATTGAATTACGCAGGAAATATATCAAGAAGTATTATTTGAAAAACCCATCTGTTTTTAAACTTATACAATTATTAAGTGTAAAAAATTTCAAAGAGTTGTGTAATTTGGGGAAATATCTTTACTGTGCCTTTAATTTACGTAATGATTTACTTATGTAGCATTCTCTGTCTATAAATTCACATCAGTATTGTGTAACATACCATATAATGTCATGCCATGCCATACTATACAATTGTTAACTTGTTTATTATTTTTGTAAACATGTATGCCATAAGACGTATGTCTTCAGCAATAAAGAATAATAATAATAGGGGTATAACAAAAGTCAATGTTTGGTCCAAGTAAGCTCCATGTGTTGTACATAGTTTCATTTCCAGCAGATGCAACGCCATCAACCTCCAATTCGAGTGAAAATGTTGATATGTCATATAGAATAACTGTTATCCATCTTATTTCACAACAATGCTCATTTACTATATCAATCTATAATCATACATTGGCGGATCTAGAGGGATACAGTGGCGGATCTAGAGGGGTAGGTTACGGGGCTTGCACTCCCTCCAACTGAAAACTTTAATAGAAATATCACTTTCTGCCAATTTGTTTGGTTGGTTGTATATTGTTCGAGAATTTCTCACTCAAATGGAGACGTCACCGTTGTCGGTGAAAGGCTGCAAACATATATGCCTATGTTCGGCACTTGCGGCCTTTGAGCAGGGAGGGATCTTTATCGTGCTATACCTGCTGTAAAAGGGGCCTCGATTTTTGCGGTCTCATCCGAAGGACTGTCCCATATAGTCACCTCTTACGACAAACAAGAGGTACTAAGGACCTATTCTAACCCGGATCCCCACGGGATGCCAATTTGGAGTATTGCAAACTCTCCTTTTATGGGGAAAACTTTGTTTGCAACCCCCCTTCGAATTTTTTTTTCTGGTATGCAACCTTTATTTTGTGCTTAACCTAACGGAATCATAAGTCATTTTAACACTTTGAAGTTCAAGAATATATTATTTGATAAACAGAATACATTTTGAGTTTCTTTCACGTGGTACTTTACGTAATGTTGAAAATATAAAACGTTCATATATTTCAGTGCAATCGGTCGTACGACTACTCAGGAGCGTCAGGACCTGGGGTCTATAATCATGGAGGAGGAGCTGCAATGGAGCAAATGATATCTCGTCTACTTTCAGACTTTGGAGAGAAAATGAATTCTACTATCTCCCATTCCATGCAGAAAATGACAGCAGACGACAAACAAGAAATGGAAAAGCGTATGGACGAGAAACTTGATTCATTCAAGAAAGAGTGGGAAGATGAAAAGATGAGTATGTTGAAAATGAATGAAACTGCCATTAGAAATTTACAAACAAGTGTTGAGAAATTAAGAAGATCGAATGAAGAATATAACAGACTTTCGGATAAATACGAAAAACTAAAAGGGGTTCAGAAAGAAATGCGCGAGAAAGAAAATGAAAGATGGCAAAGATTGTCACAAGCCAATGCAGAAAGGACACAGTTAAAAGTAGCTAACGAAGATTTAAAATCGCAAATTGAAAAACTACAGGAAAGAGTAGCCACTTTGGAGGGTGAGAACAACCTTCTAAAAGAAAGAGACTGTCAAAGTCAACTAGATTTAGAACACCTTGCCATAGAGAACAAAACCCTCATACAGGAACTAGATGAGAAGGACAAGGAAAGATTGGCTCTGAGGAAAGAGGTGGAGATGGCATACAGTCGTATCAGCGATGTCGTAAAATTTCAGAAAGAGAAATCAGAGTTGGAGGACATCACCTACAAAAGCGCTCTGGAGAAGCAGTCTGAAAAATTGAACGAGATATTTGAGGTGGTGAATTCTCTCAATGCCAAAGATAGGCCAAGAGTTTCATCTCGTAATCTTTATATCGGCGGGACTGGTGTTACTAAGATATTGAGTAAACAAGCTGAAAAGAAGTGACGCTAGGATATATATCGACATTGGACAGACTGTCAATTTTGCATGTCACATGTTGAATTCCTTATCTCTCTTGTTGGAGATCGGGTGATATCAGATCAATATACATTTAAAGTATATATATTTGCATGACCTTAAATGATAGTACTAATTGCACACGCGTAAAAATGCAATAAGATAAATATTTTAGAATGCAGATTATTTTTCCTCTTCATTTAACCTAAAACGAAATGAAAATACTGAATTATTTAAATAGAGAATTTTCTTAATCCATTGGATATTACAGGTATATATTGATCATGCATACGACGTGTAAGGTTTGGTTCTCATCAATGTTTTTGTATTTATGTGTGTAAAATTGAATTTTGAAAAGTTCTATTGTAGCAAAGCTTATAATAAACTGCGGCTATATTTTAACATACATGTATGAAAAGTGCATACAACGTGTAAGGTTTGGTTCTCATCAATGTTTTTGTATTTATGTGTGTAAAATTGAATTTTGAAAAGTTCTATTGTAGCAAAGCTTATAATAAACTGCGGCTATATTTTAACATACATGTATGAAAAGTGCATACAACGTGTAAGGTTTGGTTCTCATCAATGTTTTTGTATTTATGTGTGTAAAATTGAATTTTGAAAAGTTCTATTGTAGCAAAGCTCATAATAAACTGCGGCTATATTTTAACATACATGTATGAAAAGTGCATACAACGTGTAAGGTTTGGTTCTCATCAATGTTTTTGTATTTATGTGTGTAAAATTGAATTTTGAAAAGTTCTATTGTAGCAAAGCTCATAATAAACTGCGGCTATATTTTAACATATGAAAAGTGCGCGATCATATTTTCGACTTCTTCACAAGGCCAATTTTAACAAAACTTAGTATAAATTAACCTTCGGTAAAGGGAATTCAATATTGTAGCATTGAAGGGTCGGAGCTCTATTTCAAATGAATCAAGGAAAGGTAAAAATACAGTGGGGTCAATTAAAAATCTTCTTAAGAACCACTGGGTTCAAATAGTTGAAATTCACATGAAACCTTCCTGACATAGTGTAGATTCCGAATGGTTCAAACCATGGTTCCAGGGGATAGAATAGGGCCATAATATGAGATCCAAGTTGTACATAAGAATATATAGGAATTAATTGTTAAGAGGAGGCCCATATGCCACATCACTAATCTAAGTCACCATGACCCTGCTGTTGTGATTTTTAAAAGATTTTTTTTCAATCTTCATTCCAATGAAAATTTTTAACCTTGTTGTTCTGGAGAAGATCAAGGTCACGAAGTTTAAAAACTTTGATGCCATAAAACTTAATACAACTTCATACATGCTGTTCATTTTAAAATAAAGCAACTTCATACATGCTGTTTATTTTAAGATAAATTATGAACAGCAAAAGAATACAGTTTTTACAGTACTGGATATCACCAAATCACAGCACGTGTAACTCATTATCATTTAATTTTACATGTTACACGCTTTTCCATTGGTTGAAAAATTATTGGAATATTGTATCCAACGGAAAAAAAAAAAATTGCCAGAACTACTTTCTAGTGGAATGCTAGATGCTTCGTAATAGGGAATCCTGAAAAGAAAAACTTAACAATTCTATCGATCTATATAAATTTATTAAACCAAAACAAACAAATATCAAATATAAATAATGATTAATTATGCAAAATGAATTAAACATGGCTATTTGAGTACAACCAACCCCCCCCCCCCCATATAACAACACCCAAATACCAGATACACCTCCTCAGAGATACTGCAATACCATAGCCCTTTAAAACGACTATGGTTTCGAACTCCGGCATAATATGTTTTTCCATAATCCTGCCAGGCACGGTAAATATCAAAATCATAAAAAAAGCTAGGAAAACCTCAGATATTTCGGACTAAATATGTTTATGAGTGGGCACTGAAACGAGGCTTCCGTACGACGTTACAACAGCTGTGACGCCTAAGGAAAACCCTTTGAACACTCACTTGTCCACCTGGAAGCCGTGACAACCCTCAAGAGAACCCTACCTGGCATCCCAGATCTTGATTATGCACGTGTTCCACGCTTTCCGTTAGTACCGACATCGAACTTAATTCCAGTTCCACTCAACAAATATCCTGCAATTTTCTCTCAACAGGACTTATCTCTAACTCATCCTTTTAAAACTACATTCTTCAGTCCACAAGAAACAGTAAACAACAGTTCGTGGAAGTTGCCATTTTTTTTTTTTTTTTATTTTTTATTTTTTTTTTTTTACAGTTTAGTATTCACAAATTACTACGCCCATCTCGAAATGACATAAAATGTAATCCAAGAATAACTCGTTAATTCAACTCAAATCAAATAATGTTTTTTCATATAAACTCAATGTTTTAAAATATTAAATGATAAGGAATGAATTTATTATTTTTTCGTTAGATGGAAGAATTCCACGAAAAAAAAGAAGACGGAAAACTACATTATTGCGCGTAACGCATGGTGCAAAAGTTTTCCGTCTTTTTTTTTTTTCATGGAATTCCTTCATCCAACGAAAAAATAATAAATTCATTCCTTAAATCATCACTGAAGAATATTCAGGTCGCACTGCCTAGATCCACTGGCGGATTTAAGAGGGTCCCCCCCCCCCTAAATTATCAAAGATAACTCTATGTGGCACAAATAAACCACCCCAATCATGTTTGGTTCAGTTCTTAATTTCGAAGCTCCTGTAGTCCAATATGCCTTTTCATATTTTAGCGTTATCTTATTGTATGTTTTTAAATTCATGCAGGGTGTATAAACAGGCGAGTGTGCAAGGGACAAAATCATGTTATCTCCAAAAGAATTCTCACTAGGACGGTCAGACAACTTGATCAGAAACCTATGAAAGATGAAGATAACGAACAGTGATCAATCTCATAAGTCCTACAAGCAATGCAATATAGATAGTTGGGCAAACACGGACCCCTGGACACACCAGAGGTGTAATCAGGTGCCTAGGAGGAGTAATCATCCCCTGTCGACCGGTCACACCCGTCGTGAGCCCTATATCCTGTCAGGTAAACGGAGTTATACGCAGTCAAAATCAGTGTGCCAAGAACGGCTTAACAATCGGTATGAAACACGTCAGACAGCATTTGACCCAATGATAGGTTGTATTGACGAACTAGATCGTTATAACGACCATAGAATTTGCGAAATGCTGACTTCAATCGAGACTGTTGAAACCCCTGTACCATCAACTTGTTTGTCAGTAGCTTACCTCGATTTAAAAACTGACTATACGCAGAACAAGCTCTTGCATATCGAATCAGTTGAGATAGATAAACACCATATGCAGGTGATAATGGGATATTGCTACATATATATGGGAAGTTGACGATGGAGAAGCTGAAATCATCCCGTTTGTCATACAGTTGAGTTGTCAGTTTGCCGTTAATGTCTACTTTCAATAAAATATCTAAGTATGAAGCAGAAGTGGACGACTCATATGACCTTATATGACCTTAATACAAAATACTAGATCGTTATAACGACCATAGAATTTGCGAAATGCTGACTTCAATCGAGACTGTTGAAATCCCTGTACCATCAACAAGCTCTTGCATATCGAATCAGTTGAGATATATAAACACTATATGCAGGTGATAATGGAATATTGCTACATAAATGTGGGAAGTTGACGATGGAGAAGCTGAAATCATCCCGTTTGTCATACAGTTGAGTTGTTAGTTTGCCGTTAATGTCTACTTTCAATAAAATATCTAAGTATGAAGCAGAAGTGGACGACTCATATGACCTTATATGACCTTAATACAAAACAGAACAAGTTCTTGATTTGGGTAAATGTCATGGCGTTAATGAATCAATTAAACATACAACATATGCGCCGAGCTTTCCATAAGCTTTTTAGTTGCAAATCAAAAGTAAGTAGAAAACCACACCACCGAAGGACCTGGAAATGACAGTATCCAACAGTGAATGGCTCTCTAAATAGCAAAATTCCGCCACTTGGATTTCAAATAATATCTTAAGTTTGACTTTAATTTGTGAATGTAACAAACAAGTCATGACAGCAATATTATTCATGTATTGAAATCCAATCGCCACAAAAGCGGCCGAATTTTGCCAACTCAATAAATCACAAATTCTGCCACCAAAGCAGTTTCTGTTTTCCACCATAGCAAACCTATTTTTTGTTGGTAACTGCCACCATAGCAGTTGTCACCAAAGCAACACAATATAAACTGCCACCAAACAGTGTTTGCCACCATAGCAAACCAATTTGAACACAAACTGTAATAAATCAGAACCATGACATTACCCCCAATTTATACATTATCATATCTGCTGCTTTAATTTAGCTTGCAATGTTCCAAGAAATTGACTATTACCTTCAACAGAAAGGTGTACCCCTGTTACGGCACGTTTACTCGCCTTGGCACGTTCGATCGCCCGGCGACGATACGTGCGGCATGTTTGGTCACCGACGATCATTCGTGCTGCACGTTTGGTCGCCAGCGACCAAACATGTCGCACGTAACGTCGCCCAGCGACCGAGTGTGCCGTGATGGTGGACACGAATGGTTGTCAATTTTAGGCCATACTCGAGCACGAATGGTGGCCACCTGTCCCAACCCCAACTTTGCTTTTGTTTTGCAAAAAAGGTGTGTTCATGAGTGTGTGTTCGTGCGTGTCTGTGTGTATTTGAGTGACGATGTGAGTGTGTGTGTGCGTGTATATGTGCATGTGTGCGCGTATACGTGCATGTGTGTGTATATATGTGCGTGCATATGTGTATGCATTCATGTGTAATAAAGTTTGTTCTGCATTACACACGCACATACGTGCACGCATTTGTGCCACAAGTACGATACAAAGCCAACAAACAAAAAACCTGGGCATTACTGGATGGAATTTTATGTGAATTTATTTTGCAAACAGTGGAGTAGCAACATTTTAGCAACACAGTAACATACCATCCTTATGGCAAGCCGTTTTTTTTTTCTTTAAAAGATATCTCATTTGATATATGAGATATCTTAAATAGTATATAACATATCTCATAAACTTTATTGGATGCCTTATTAACGTTTTGATTTAAGATAAATCGTAAACTCTTATAAGATATTTTATAACTTTTTTGAGGTATTTTATAAAAGAATTTTTATAAGTTTTATAACATATCTCATATATTTTATAAGATATCTTAGATACTAGTACCTACAATGTAGATTGTTCTAGAATTCGATGTTGATCACGTAGTAGAAATATGACGTAATGGTTGCATAACTGTGCCTTTCAAGAATGTACCAGAAAATTTATTCTGATTATGAAATACCCTTTGAATTTAGCCGATGTTAAGCTCTGGTTTTAGACAAGCACGTTAGGCATTTTGGATCATTTTAAGAATTTCGTTGGAAATTAACAGCGATTTGTGATCTGTTTTGTGTACAGATTCAGCTCGGCACGGACATTGTTTATTTTTATTTATTGGTTTTTGTACACATAATAAAGTACATGAATATAACAAGTCATATATAATTATTATTATGCGTGTTGAGAGAGATAGTGAGAAAGAGAGAAAAGGAGATCGAGAGAGGTATGTTTTAAGTAAATAGTAAGTTCCATCTGTTTCATTGAGTATCAAATTTGTTCTTTTCACCATTCTTATATGCGATATATTTGTGTGTTTCATAAAATAATCTCATTTGTGATATTGCAGCGGGCAAGTTTAAATGAAACATTTGCTCTTACTGCATGGATAATGCTGTTGTATTCTTTTAAAAAATATTCTAATGTTTGTATAAATATCACAAAAATGTTTAAAACTAAAAAGTGAACCATCTTCGTTAATAATATCATTAATTAGTCTGATGTTGCTGTCAAACATTTGTTTATTAAAAAAGGGTTTTCCACCAATATGAATCTGTGGGTTATAAAACAGAGGTGAATCAGCAGCAACAGTAGACTCATCAATAAGACTATGTAATGTAATGTAGGACATAGTTTATTGTTAACCTATCGTAAGTTAGTACTTTGTTATTATTATAATTTTCTTTCAATAATTGTTATTACATATTTGACTGCCTTTGTTAGTAAATTCTACTGTTGAGTAATTCTGACCAAAAATAATGGGAATTTACTTTTATAACATGTATAAGATATCTTATAAAACATATTTGATATCCTGTATATTTTATAAGATATCTCATAAATTTATAAGATATTTTGTTCTTTATACAAGATATCTTATAAAGTTTATAATATATCTTATATAGTTTAAAAGATATCTTATATACTTTATGACATATATTATCAACTATAAATTATATGAGACATCTTATAAAATTTATTAGATATCTTATTCAAAACAGGAGATAAATTATATAAAATACCTTTATAGAGGAGTAAATATAAATATGGCGTGACATGCATCCTGATAAATATGAGTGCTCAAACACGCATACAAATACACATGAGCACACAAAGCAAGTACTACCATTTGTCATGGTTTGATAAGAAAATGAAATCTTTAGATTCGGCATAAACAACACTGAGTGCACAGTTTTAATTTTAATGAACATAATATTCATGAACAGCACTTGACCACTTAACATATTAACTTAATGTAAAAAGAAAAGAAAAAAAAACCATCAGTACTATGATGAACAAAATTAAAAAAGGAATTTAAGCCAACGACTGTTCTAGCGATAAGCATGAAAGTAAAATGTACGAAAAAGCTACAAAATTGGTACTTTTACATAGTACACATCAAATTGAACAGGTGGAGAAAGCAAATCTATGAATTTGCAACGTCATGGGTATGAAGCACTTTTCATACATGAAATTTACTCGCTCAAAATAGAGCCATTACTTTTCAAAGTATTTAGCACAAACACAGTTGTCTTTCTCTCTGTTATTGAATTTGGCGTGAGAGAGAGAGAGGGGGGGGGGGGCTCGGTGTGTGTGTTTGTGTGAGAGAGAGATTACATGGGGTGATTGTAGGGGCAGCGCTGAGATAGCTCTGACTTGCTGAAGAGTAGGCGTCTATGGAGGAATACTACAGTTTTGTGGGTATATCCATGTCATGTTTTGTGCACTCTCTCCGCTTGTAGGCATACCCTTTTAAACTACATTTATGAAGTGCAAAATTAGGCATATTCTCTGCTCACATGAAACATGTCGAAGGTTTGAAGAGCTGTTTCGAATCGGAATAGGATGTGCTGTGATTTTTATTGGGGACGTCCAATAGCAGCTGATTGCTAATCGAAGGCTACTAGAAAGCGCTATTACCCGCCAATTTAAAAGACTCGTTGCTCGGTTTGATCAAACCGGAAGAAATTGAAGAAAAATTTTGAGAAGGAGGAGGAGGATTAGAAAGGAGAAAGAGAAGATGCTGGAGGAGAGGGAGAAGAAAGGCAAAGTTGGGGTTTGGGACTGGGGGCTTGGGTGGCGACCATTGGTGCACGGGTATGGCCTAAAATTGGCGACCAATTGTGTCCACCCTCACGGCACGTTTGGTCGCCCGGCGACGACATGTGTGGCACGAATGGTCGCCGGCGACCAAACGTGCTGAGGCGACCAAACATGCCGTAACATACATAATCTTTAAGAAACAAACGTGTATGTGAAGTAGTAAATTTCAGGGTACTTCACAGAGACACCACCATTTTTCATGACAAATGTAGCAATGGAGCTATTAATGCGCTTTCGAGACTTTTCAGCCTCATCGTTTGAAATAGTGTATCTCCAATATAATCTGGGAAGAATGTGAGACCAGATGATACAGGTATTTGGCATGATAATAACCAGTTCCTTTATGGAATTTTTCTTGAACATTTGTTGCCTTCTGAGCACGATATTAGGAGCACCAATATTATTACCACCACAATCCAAAACCAAAATTTTTGGTTGTCTATGAACTAACAATAAATTGTCTAAAGTCTGACGTAAATCCTTCCAACGCAGAGAGGTAGCAATTTCTGGTCTTAGATATGTCTTGTAAGCATTTGATCTCCACCTGCTTCTGATCTGAATTTCAGACTCCTGCACCCCAGACAATAAAAAATGTGTTGCAGCTCCTAGATGCGAAATGAATGTGATTTGAAGGTGGTTGTATCTATGTCTAGAAACCGGAGAGCTTTATGCAACGTGCTTGAAAACTGTAATGGGTTGCTTGCTCTGATGACAGAACATTCTCCTTAGTTCTAAACTGCAAGTAATTCTCAAAACACCTAGATAAAATTGCATTTTCACTGGATTTTTGGACACTGATAACTGACCCATATCCATATTAATAATAATAATATTGATCAGTTTTTGAAAATTTGAGATGTATTTGAAGACGATGTTCTAATATTTGGAGATCCTTGAAAGTAATGACAGCAAATTTTTTTATGTTACTGCTACTTCGCTCACCCTTAACATAGCAAAAAATGATAAGGTAAATGCTGCCAGGCATGGGGTAATCGTAATGGAGTAATCGTAATCGATTGTAATCATTACTTTTTTTTCAAGTAATCGACAGTAATCTGTAATCGAAGCTATTTTCAATTACTTGTAATCGTAATTTAATCGATTACAGCTAAATTTTTATGGTGTAATTATAATTACTTTTTCAATTACATTCAATTACTCTACACTAAAATATTGTCATTTTGTAATGTTAAGTTGGAAATATAGTTTAAGTTCCTAGCAAGGCTGTTTGAATTAGTGAATCAATGTTGATAATTGTTCATCACAATTTAATAGCCCTAAGGATATACACAGGTTCACTTGAGTGTACAAATAGTTGAATTCTGTTAACCAACCTTAAAGTAATCGTTTATTAATCGATTACATCCTCCTAAGTAATCGATCGCAATCGATTACAGAAGAAAAATGACTGTAATCGATTAATAATCGATTACACAAACCCCTCCAAGTAATCAATTATTAATCGATTACATTTTTGAGTAATCGTGCCCATCCCTGAATGCTGTCCAGAATAATTATTGCCCATAGCTTGAATAGCAGACATGCTATAATGTATTTAAAATCTTGTTCAAGAGATTCAAGAAATAGGACTTCTAATATCCTTTGTGGGTCTATTTCTCTTGAATCCTGCTAACATTTTTTACACTATAAATGATTTGACCGGATTGGAATAACCATGAATCTCCAACACATATGATGAAGTAGGACATTTTCTTATATGATAAATATGCAATAAAATTAATGATATGATCAATTCTAGGTGGCCATGTTTATGAGAAATGAAACTGGCATCTGAATCCTTCGAAGGTTTTGATAGCATTATCATATGCCTTTAAAGTATTTTTGATAAACCTGAATCTATCAAGTGTGAAACTTCCCCAATAAAATTCTTATGGTACCTGACAAGGATAATAATGAGCTGCTGGATCCAAATACCTGAATCTGTTACACTGCAAACGAGAAATAGCTTCTGTAACTTGGTTCTTTTTCCCACTTATATGAATGGCTCTTATTTGAATATTGTGCCATAATGAAACCAAAATTAAATGCTTCAACTGGGGCTCTTGGAAGTTTGTTAATTAAGTGTACCAATGCTAAGTTATCAATGTGCAGAACAAGTTTCTTGGACTGAAGCCCAAGACAATTGGTATTTAAATTCTAAATAGGTAATATCTTTTCTACAAGTCACATCCCAAGACACAGGCCAACACAAATAAGACCAAGACTGACCAAAATTAACTACACAACCACATGAGCCTGAACTATCCGAATAAAACTGTAAAGTTTCATCCATCTGCCAAGATGATGATGGAAATGAAGTAATACCATTAAAATTGTCTAGGAAAAATAGCCAAATGTACAAGTCATTCTTGATTTCCTTGGTAATTCGAACTAAAAAGTGGGGCTTTGCCACTCCAGACATTTTAAAGCCATAAATACGACACGAAAAAACCCTGCCTACTTGTAATGCCTTACTTACAAATGCTAAAGTACCAGCCAGAGACTGTAATTGTCTTAAATTAACTTTAGCCCTGTTTATCACATCTAAAATGTGATTTCTCAACTCGTTCACTTTGTCTTGTGGTATAAAAATTGTCTGGCTGACACTATCAATGCCTAGGACTAAAAATATCAGACAAGTTGTGGGACCTTCAGTTTTATCCTCGGACAATGGTACTGCCAATTCTCTACATATTTCCTGAAAATTTATCCATAAGATACGAACATTCACTTGTATTTTGCTTACCAACGAATAAAAATTCATCCAAATAGTGAATTATGGAAGAAAGTTGTGTTCTTCTGCGCAATGACCAATGTAAAAAGGTTGAAAAATTTTCAAACAGTGAACATGATACAGAACAACCCATTGGTAAGCATTTGTCAACATAGAATTTGCCTTCAAAAGTAACGCCTAGCAAACTAAAATCCTTTGGATTAACTGGTAGCAATCTAAAAGCATTTGAGATGTCTAATTTCGCTAAAAGTGCACCCTGACCTAAATTCTGAATCAAATTCACAGCCTCATCAAATGTTGATTAATGTACAGTACATAATTCTGGATTGATGAATTCGTTAATAATATTTCCTTTCTGAGCCGACAAATTACAAATCATCCTCCATCCACCATTTTTCTTGGGCACTACCCCTATAGGACTGCAGTGTAGACTGCTAATTGGAGGACTACTGAAAGGACCCGCAATTCGACCTAGTTGAATTTCTTTTGCAATCTTAGAAGCAAGTTGTTCTTTGTGATCTACAGCAGACTTCATATTTTTTGAAATTAAGATCTGCCTTGGACCAGAATAATTCAATGAAAACCCCTTTTCAAAACCATCTCTAATTAAATGAGCAATATCCCTATCAGGATAAACTGCAACCAAATCATTCAAAGCAGACAAATTAACTGGTGACCAACCTAAACTCCTTATGTTACTGACTGTATTAACGAAAAGGCGTCTGCTTATACTGAACTGGGGCCGTTTTGTGCTGAACTGAGGATGTCTGCTGTTGTGGTATAGAGAAACTTTGCGACTTAGATTGAGCTGCTCTGTCACAATAGACAGAAGGATGGCTTTGGTCACACTTCATGCAAGCATGTAAATATTGAAAGTGCGCCTTGAGCAACTTACTAGCTTTAAAATTGAAATCAAAACATTTGAGTTTTCTTTTATTGCTGTCCAATGTACAGTTTTTGGGGTTGGTTTGGGACTTTGGAAGCTACATGTAACCATATAAAGAAGCCAAAGCTCGGCATCAATCGTGTCCCATGATAAGGTAGGATTGCGAACTTTTTAAAGTCGTAATTGGATATCGTAGTCTCTCCAATCCGGAGACCGAGTAGCTCCTGTTCTAATAGTACTGACATATTTAATCATGGACAATGCTTGACCAGGGTGTCGTTTAAGAAATGTTGCCATGAAAATCAAATAAGCATCTGTCCATTCTGAAAGGTTTACAATTTTATTTTATTTATTTTTTACTTTTTGCTTTTGTTTAATTTTAAGCATCCCATCCTCTAACACAATGCATTGATGCTCTGTCTCGGAAGTGGGGTCGGCATGCAATATTTTATCAAAATCAACGAACTTCCCATTCCAAATTTTTTCACAAACTGACATGGACAGATGTAGACCAATTTGAATTTCAGAAGTTACAGACTAGCGGGTTGGGATCATTAATCAGTACAGTACCTTGTCTTCGTACTTCAAGTGAGCTAACCGTAGTTAGGTTCTGGGTGGTCGCCTCCAGCGTCTATGCGCAGGTGGATTCCTGACTTGTGGCTCCGATCGAGGCTGTGGCACACTACTCCTTGAAGATGAAGGTGCCTCGTTTACTTCAGCTTCTGTGTGGGTCTCTGCAGCCCGGGATCTTCCGATATAGGACTTTGACCTCGAATTAGATGCAGCAGCGATGGCCGACGCTGCCCTAGCGTACGGCGAGTTGGTTTTCCGTCTTGCACGCAGTATCTTAAAGAGACGCTACAGCTCATTTTGCGCAAAAATCATGAAATGACAATTTTCCCAGTGCTTTCTCAATTTTTGTTGCATTGTTAAATGTATGAACTTTGCGAAAATAACACTTATCTAAAGTTTAAAATTCTCGTTTTAACGTAAAAATTAATACTTTTTGATGGCCTATACAAAAAATATCGAGTCTCCTCCTTTCGGTCTTCAGACTCATAGACAGTAAACAGTGCAGCACGTCGTCCAGTAAGAGAAAGTGTAGTGGATAGATCCAGAATTTTGACAGATTCTGTGAGAAAAGAGGTAAAAATAGAATGCGATAAAACTCATACGTGAAATAAAATTTACTTTGGGATCAATATGACCGTTGGAAAACAAAGAGCTAGGAGAAACACATGTACCTCAATGGATCTAGGATTTTCGAAGGGGGATGTAAAAGTCAAAGATTAGCCTCAGTAATCGGCCATTCTGGGTGCAAAATTTGGATTTTGACTCACAATTTGTGGCGGAAAAGGGAGGAGGGATCCTGCCCCTCCCCCCCCCCAAATCTGCCATTGGGACTAGCTGCGAAGACACTGCTTTAAAAGTAAGTGCTATTTTATCTTAAAACGACACGTGTTAGTTGTAAAAACATCGGTCAATCGGGACTTTCGAGATACGGATCCACTCTGGCTTTTATCGCGCGTTGAACGTAATTTGTAGAGCATGTCACTTCCGGATTACCATAGCAACTCAGTAATCAAGCATGGGATACTTCATTTGCTGTCAAATTCCTGCATTTAAATTCTATCTTTGAAAGTAAGGAACCACTACAACCATTTTATAGGGAAATGCATTTGATTAGATTATGTGAGTTGGCAAGGAAAATAAATTTAGGCAATATCTTGAGGTCATCGGTAAAACTTCACGCCTTTCAATGATAGCGTTTAAATGCGCCTTTTCCCTTCCATGTAATTTACTCCCCGGTACTAAGCACCAATGGCGGAAGTTTGCTCTGTCAACGCTTGGAATCACGTGACAATATAATCACATGATATAAACAATCATTCTCGGTTCCTTTCCCTTTAAAATTTCTGGCAACAGTACATAACAAGTACATATTTACCATTTAGTTGTTTGTCTCTTATTTTACAAGTTTTATCGTATTTTTACAGCCTTTCTTACCTTTGATTCCGTGTTTACACACCACGTCAATGTCCTAAATTCATACGCATATTACAAAGTAGTTCCAAATTTAGGATCAGAAAACGGCGATTTTAAACAATTTACAGTAAGCATCAATTTAATTGCACCAAAAACATTTCATAATATGACTAAATATTTAGTCCAAAACATAAATGTTGGATATTAGAAACTTTTACAAGATTTCTGTAAAAAGCCGTTGACAGAGGTGTAGGCACATCCCGAAAATTCCGTTTAGGAACATGGAAGGGTTTCTGTTGAAATAATGATTTATATAATTACTTATTATGAGGAGCAGGAAATAATCTTATACTTGAAAGGTGAGTGTGGACCCCCTTGAAGGGGAATTTACAACACCTTTGCTGTCATTTAAAACCACGTGAATAAGCATTCCGGACGATCTTCAAAGCGCAGTTGAGAGTAAATTGATGCATCCCAATTGCTCAAAATTGTGAGTATCGATATGACTTTTATCAATACGTATTTTAACAAGAGGCCTATGGGCCACATCGCTCACCTGAGTTACCTTGGCTCAAATCTGAAGACTTTCCTTATATATTTGCATGTAAAACCTTAGTCCGTATTGTAGCCCCAACCTACCCCTGGAGGCCATCATTTGAACAAACTTGAATCTGCACTATGTCTGGAAGCTTTCATGTAAATCTCAGCTCTTCTGGCTCATTGGCGCTTGAGAAGAAGATTTTTAAAGATTTTCCCTATATATTTCTATGTAAAACTTTGATCCCCTATTGTGGCCTCAATCTAACCCCGGGGGCCATCATTTGAACAAACTTGAATCTGCACTATGTCAGAAAGCTTTCATGTAAATCTCAGCTCTTCTGGCTCATTGGTTCTCGAGATTGATTGATTGATGTTTTCCGCCACACTCAACAATTTTACAGTTATATGGTGGCGCCCAATTTTTATTGGTGGAATAGAGAACCCAGATACAGTGTACCTGGGAAGAGACCACCGACCTTCCGAAAGTAAACTGGGAAACTTTCTCACTTACCGGTGCCGACAGAGGTGAGTGGCCGTGTGATTTTGAGCGCGATGCTCTAACCACTCAGCCACGGAGGCCCCTTGGTTCTTGAGAAGAAGATTTTCCCTATATATTTCTATGTAAAACTTTGATCCCCTATTCAAGTATTGTGGCCCCAACCTACCCCCAGGGGCCATGATTTGAACAAACTTGAATCTGCACTATGTCAGGAAGCTTTCATGAAAATTTAGTGGTTCTTGAGAAGAAGATTTTTAAATGACCCCACCCTATCTTTGCATTTTTGTGATTACCTCCCCTTTGAAAGGGACGTGGCCCTTCATTTGAGCAAACTTGAAAGCCCTTCACCCAAGGATGCTTTGTGGCAAGTTTGGTTGAAATTGACCCAGTGGTTCTTGAGAAGAAGTCGAAAATGTGAAAAGTTTACGACGCCGACGACAGACAACGGACAAATTTTGATCAGAAAAGCTCACTTGAGCCTTTGGCTCAGGTGAGCTAAAAATAGGAGCACAACTACAAGCTCCGGTCAGCTCAGTATATTCCGTTACGCTACAACTCCAATATCATTACTACTTCTGGAATAAATAAACCCTACGTGACCACCCTCTCTGGTATTTTAGAAAACCGAATCACACGCGTATAGTAACTTGCATTTTTCTGCTGAAGTTTGGAAAGCCTGTGTCAGTGTCATCATTCGTAGGGGAAAGTAGTCCCGGAGAAATGAAACTGTACGGAGTTTGGCACAACTAAAGCTGTATACATACTAGAACCGAATACGATATCGTATTTTTGTCATTTTTCACCAAAAACTGGTTATTTTGTTAAGATTTTGCCATACTGGTTTCATCTCGCCCTAAATATTAAAAATATTTTTATATATATAATCTACACCTTTTCATTTGCCAATATTTGCAAAAATATTTTAGGGCGAGCTGTGAGCACTATTCTTATTTTTCAAAAAACGATATTCCGGATTGCTACTAAATATTACGGTTATAATGCACTGGTGGCGAAAAACTTTGATTTAAGTATGTTATGGAGAAACAAACTCCGTTGTTTTTTTTATTTCGTGTCATATATAGGTCATTTTAGCCTAGGTCGGTGTTTATTTTTAAAGCAAGGGGGGTTCCCTCACCTAACAATAGTTTTCGGTTGCAGCTTGTTTTGCCCCTTTACTGTATAATGTTCATTTCAATACCTACTTGTTTTCGTCTTTTAAAGTCGTTCACATAGCATCTTCAATGTATCGTTGCTTTAAAAAACTGTGTACAATTTTGGTAGTTTTACATTATTATCATAAACCGTAAAACGAAACGATAGTTACCGAAACTGTTAGGCCTAGTGACTAAAAGGTACAAACTAAGTCTTCTTTCACTTTCGGATATATCGGAAAATATTCAGGCTTCATGCAAGTATTCTTGTATAGTCCTATTGCACGTACGAGATCGCCATGTTGTTACAGCTAATTATATATGCATGTCAAAGGTCAATCGGGGATCATAGCCGTGTTAACGTAAACAACAATGGATGCCTGCGTTATTCTTGAAGTCGTACACCGCGGATCTTTTTGATTGGCATTTTTTTAATTTTGGTATATAATATATAGATATATCTTTTTAAAAAATAGATACTGGCGATCAGACTTGTAATCTGGATGATTTCTCTCATTGAAAAATAAAGGCGTTGCGTTCATTTCTGAGCAGCAGAGGAATGTCGATAAGAACTTATAGCTCTCGCTTTTGCCGCAAGTAAACTGCATATGCCTACAGCTGTAGAAATAGAGAAATCGAAGTTAGATTCCTACAATTTTTTTTACTTAAGAGTTGTTGATGGTGTATATTGCCTGATCCTTGTTAATTTTTGATAAGTGTGGGGGGGGGGGGGGGGAGGGGGGGGGACAAGGAATGTCTCCTTGACCACCAAATTTTATAACTAATGTAATTTACCCCCATGCCTGCCAGGAGGGGTCAACAAGGTGGCACGAAGAAGTGTGAAATCTTGGAATAATGTACTAAAACCTTTGTCTGAGATTATGTAAAACTTGTACGGTACCAATTTTGATGCACATTATGCAGTCAAATGGCTCTAAAAGATCCATAAATCCAGAATGTAGGGTATATTTTTGTCAGTGGTCCTTCCACTCCAGTATTCTTTTTCAATTTATTCTCACCATTATTACATCCACTGACACAGTGTCTCCCAAGCATATTTGTGAAAGAATTTACTTCTAAATGTGTTGATAAAAATTGCAAACTTGCACACAAAACCAAACAATAACAAATGAAAGGAGTGGAAAAGGTAAGAACTGTCAAAATGTATGCATTTCTTACTATCATGAGATCTAACAATTTATTTTGCAAGCAAATGATAAGAATCATTGATGACTATATATCTGAAATTCTTACCGTAAAGAACTCTCTGATAATAAATGGGTCCCCCATTCCATTTTTTTTTTTATCAGAGAGCTATACTCCATAATACTGTAGCCTACAGAGTGGTGACAAAATGAGTAATTTTTTTATTTTTTCACTATATACTCATTATTTTATTGAAATCCAACTTTTTTCAAAAACTTTTCTTGATGTCATTTCTGGACTACTATTGAATTGAGGAAATGTTTATTGACTTGCAGAATTCCTTACACTTTCTTGTCATAAAACTGAAATAATTTTCAGACCATCCATCCTAAGAAATGACATTTTTAACACAAGTATAACATTTCAGAACTCGTCACTACTATATATCCTTAGTAAGCTGAGAGCCGAAATGTTTCATGCTAAATCAATATAAACTCATTTTTGAAATGGATAGGTGAAAAATTAAATGTAAGAAATTATGCATCCATTTGTAAATTTCCTCAAAATTGAACCAGACACCAGATTAAATTTTGGAAAAAAGATGGATATATCAATTAAATATATAATGGAAAAAATAAAAACAAACACTCACTTTTGTCACCACTCCAAAGTATATAACACGTATACTGGACTCCTTGTTGGTTTACCCCTCCCCCCCCCCCCCCCCCCCCCCCTTCTACACAGAAAAAAAGTCTAGAGAACAACAATGCTGAAATACGGTTACCAATTTAATTAAAGATACACAGTGTCCTACTCAGGATTAAAAATATATATATATATATATATATATATATATACATGTATATATAAATTCACGGTGAAACACGGTGTGATGAGCGCTGGGCAATAAGATGTCACGACAATGTTGGTGTGGGTGGCACACAATTAAGAAAAATATAAAATAATATTGAATGTAACAGAGAGAAGTAATTGTATACAGGTACGGGAAGTTTAATCAAATCCTTAAATGTACAATATTTTTCTTATTAATCAACCATTCCACTTCATTCTGATATATCCCCCCCCCCTTTTTTTTCCCCGTGTTCAATTTCTATGCTGGTGCGAGTTAGGACTGCCCCCCCCCCCCCCTTTTCTTAAACGATGTTACGTGCCTAGCTATCTAACACCCTCTCAGTCAAAAATAAAATAAATACAAAATCTATATTACTACAACTTTATTGGATTTACTGGATTTTTATTTTTTTTACCACCGTAATACATGTTTATGCAAGCTGACAATCTAGGCATTTTAATAAAAATTATTTTTCCATCTTCGCTAGCAAAATGTATTCAGTCGATGAAGAGCACAATGGACCCAAAACCTATAGCTAGCGAAGATGATTTTTACACCCGTTTTGGGTTGTTATAACTGACCAAAAAATAGTACGCTTGTTTTAAAACTTTCATTCAGAAGACGGATAAGTTCGTGAGTCACTGAATAAACGAAAAATTGTCCCCATTCTTATTTTCTTATTTCAATCGTTGTCAGCTGTACACTTTGTGATGTTTCTACACTACCTGTAAACATGTAGACAGCGGATCTAAAGTATCTAATATTCTTGATTACAATAAAAATTATACATTAAAAGACATGTGGTGCACTATAATATAAATGTAAATCTTTTAAAATAGTCGCACAAATAAACCAATGCTTTCATTGTATGGTCCACATTTCTTTGAGCTGCTAAAATTCTATTTATCAAATTGAAATCAATGCCAATTTATACCATGTGATAGTCGTTTGCTCATTTTCAAAGTCATGATCCGTCTCTTATTTGGTGAACTCGTGCTGTGAAACAATGTACCGACAATTGGTGGAAATAACACGAGTGTTTGTGTACAGGGTGTCGAGAATTTGGGCGTTTCATAAGGAAGTGTGAACGTCGGCGGGGAAGTCTCCATACGGATATATATCAATATCAAAATTACATACTCGATACTGTAAATATATACTAACATTAAATCAAAATACTCCGAATTATTTCATTTATGGAGAACTTGGAAGATATCCTTTGTCTATACATATTAAAACAAGAATAATCAAATTTTGCTCAAAAATTATTTTATCAGACAATAGAAAAATTACAAAAATTATGTATTCACTTATATGTAAAGATAATAATAACCCTTGGATAAAATGCATTAGAAACATTTTAAATGAGTGTGGATTGTCATATGTATGGGAAAATGAAGTTTTTTTTAAACACAGACTGGTTAATTGCAAAAGTATTACAAACACTGAAGAATCAGAGTATACAGAAATGGAATGAACTTTATGTAATTCGTCAAAAGCAATTAATTATTCCTTTTTAAAAAATGAACCAAATTTTAAATTTTATTTAGGCATTTTTAGATGAACTTCCTAAAAAATAAAAGAGAAATACTCTCTAGATTTAGAGCATCAAAATTTAGATTACCTGTAGAGACAGGACGATGATTAAATATTCCAAGAAATGAAAGAGTACGTACTTTATGTAATAATAATGATTTGGCTGATGAGTTCCATTATTTATTTAGATGTACTGATGAAACTATTAAGAAATCAAGATTGGAAAACTTAGATAGATATTATACAAATAGACCAGATAGATATAAATTTAAACAGCTTCTTAATTGTAAAAAATATTATTGTACTTAAAAGATTATGCAATTTTTAGCCGAGTTTAGTATTCTTTATTGCGAAAGACATACATCTTATAGCATTATAACAAAATTGAACATGGATAATAATTACAAAGCTGAAAATAAACGGCCAGTTCTTACAAAGACATCTAGCAGATGTAAATACAATAGTATAATGATAGTAAAAAAAAAAAGGAGAATGACGATACAAATTACATATTATGGACTGTTCTTAGTTCAAGAGCTTTACAAATAAATTGCCACGAAGTTGAACTCGGCTATTGGTTTGGTGATGCGGGCGGGTGGGCGGGCGGGCGTCAACAATTGGTTTCCCGGATGATAACTCGAAAAGTTTACAATCTAATCAAATGAAACTTTGATATATTATTGGGTACCAGGTAAGGTAGATCCCTATTAATTTTGAAGAAAAATGGTCTAAGGTCAAGGTCACTGTGACCGAAAATAGAATGAAAATATCAGAAAAATTTGGTTTCCGGATGAAAACTCAGAAAGTTTAAATCCGAATCAAATGAAACTTTGATATATTGTTGGGTACCGGGTAAGGAAGACCCCTATTGATTTTGGAGAAAATAAGTCAAAGGTCAAGGTCACAGTGACCGAATATAGAATGAAAATTTAAGAAATATTTTGTTTCCGGATGATAACTCAGAAAGTTTAAATCCGAATCAAATGATACTTAAAGATATTGTTATGTACCAGGTAAGGAAGACCCCTATTGATTTTGGAGAAAATAGGTCAAAGGTCAAGGTCGCAGTGACCGAAAATAGATTGAAAACTTCAGACAAATATGGTTTCTGGGCAGTAACTCGAAAAGTTTAAAACTGAAATTAGTTCATATGGCACATCATTCCTGACTTTACAATGTATCCTATGCAATTCGGTTCATGCACCCCTGGGTGCATATATTGATTTTTTAATGGTTATAAGGGAGAGGGCATGTCCTCCATGTTAACTGCATGCTATGTACAATATTGTATTATATATTACGAATTACTTCTCTACAATACATATGTTGTATCTATTTGAGAATAAATAATTTTGTTTGTTTTGATAGATCTATGTAATTATTGATATACCGGTATCTATATACAGAAAATAATCCCGATTTACAAACAAGCTGAGGTTTCAACTTAGAGAAAATTAAAATCCATTTAGCGACACTGTCCACTCTATTTCTAGGGTTTTTAAAAAACAATTTATCTGCTTCAAACATATAAATGTGAAAAATTAATACATAACGGACGACATAAGTTAAGGATAATCAAGATGAATTGTTTCGAATAGCAAACTCCAACATGTAAACAATTTAAGTAAGTTATCAAATCAGTATGGTAATTCTTCAAAGATAGACAGTGAAAGTACATTTTTAAAATTAAATTACTATTATAAAACAATAAGATATATTCTTAATGATATGAATATATACAAGTCGCCGTTTTATACGTTTTAATTTTCACCCACTAATAACATTTCTACGGTGGTATATTTAGGACATGCAAATATTTTTTTCCTTCTATGTTGGAAAATGGTATGTCGTTCGAACGAGATACAAATGTATTATGTCGTTCGAATGAGATATTATGTTGTTTGCACGAGATAACTTTTTGTATTTATTGTTTTTTACTTTGCACTTACTATATATACTTAACTGACCAAAGTCGATGGTATTCAGAAGTTGACTTCAGTATATAATATGGATGAGGGAAAAGTTGGAAAATTTAATCATGTGCCTTTAATAGTACTCTTTGTGTAAATGGAATTAACTAATTATTTCTTCGAAAAACAAAAGGACCATTGCAAAATAAAAGAAATGAACTACATCTACACGTTTAATTTGTTAGAAGGTTTTTTAGATAAATAATTTTCAAATATTTTCCTCTTCTACCAGAAAAGACACAGCCCTTCGGTTATCTATTAAAAATATGTTCTTTGATTTCTTTGAGGGAAGATGGTGGCGTCAAAGTAAAAAAAAAATGTCATGAGAATGTAAATTCTCTGCAACGTGAATTGTCCTTTTATTAATTCTCTGCATAAAAGATGTGCATGATTTCATTTGCACTTTCATGGTGAACATCATGATTGACCAAATGATTGATTATAGTCCCTATATAATCCCTTGTAAGATTATTTCACACAAAACAACATATTTTCTGTATTTCGTAATTTGGAAGCCAACAAAACAGGAATATACACCTTAGTAACTAATTTAAAACGAGTCACAAACTATGCTTGGGTTTTTGCATCCCTCACTCATGATTAAACTTAACATTGTTTGAACATGAAATTATTTGTAATCCCCCCCACCCCCCAACCCCCCTGTAAAATACCCTAAGCTAGGACTTTCTACGGAACTGGGTATTGAGAACTTTAAACCAATTATACATGATAATATAAATCAAAGTACTGAAAGTACTGAAAAGCGCTAAGCTGACTTCATGAATTCTGTATGTAATGTTAATGAGCAGGAACAGTAAAAAAAAAAAATAAAAAAAAAGTTCATGCATTATTCTTTATTTTCGCACAACTAAATAATACATTTTCTGTAAGGAAATAACAAATATGGATTCGAAACAATGTCCTGAAACTTTTCAACATGTTGAAATATATACTTTATATGATGTTGTTAAAAACAATGGTCACTATGATAATTTTGGTCCACCCGGAACTAAAAACCTGTCCTTGGATCATGAAATTTACAATTTTGGCAAAGGACACTTGCTCTTTTTAAATATCTATAATCAGAATTTAGTATCAATAGGATTACCACCGCTGCGGTGGTCTAGAGGTAAAGTGTTCGCCCTGTATGCGGACGGTCGGGTTCGAATCCAGGCCGTGACAGACCTAGCTAGGTTGTTAACAGTGACAGTTCCATCGCCAAACTCTCTGCATCAGGTGTGAATGTCACGGGTCCTCGGAGATGTCTTTAAAAACGAATGTCCCGTGTCACAGTAAGTGTGGCACGCTGAAGAACACTCACTGCTCAATGACCGTATGCTACGAATAAAGGCCTAAATTTTGCAGACCTTGTTTTTGTTTTGAACATATTTTATTGATGAAATCAAAAGGATTGGGAACAAGTTCTGACAACTTACAAGTCCCTCTCCTAAAATATTACAATATGTCATGCAAGGTAATAATTAACAGGTATAATGTACAATGATTAAACAAATCTACAAGTTTCTTCTATAAATTTATGAACAACTGAAAAAATAGTTATATTAGTTTGCAGAGGTAAATTGATATCACCGCATAATAACAATTTTGTATCAATATTAACCAAGTCAAGCATGAAAAGGCGATTAAAAAGATCATTTCTAGCCCTGGAGTAATTTTTACAAGCAAAAAAGAAATGATATATATCTTCATTAGTATGTCCACATGTACAAAACGGAGAATTTGTAATATTTAATTTATAAAGATCATAATTAAGTATATAGTTGTATCTTAGCTTTGTATGAATAATGTTGATATATCGTTTTCCAAAAGAGTAATATGATGGTGGTATTGTAATGTCTGTTATTATATTTTTGCGGAATGAATTGATTGAGATGGCTTCTCTGGTTTCTACATTTAATAAATTCCACTGTTTTACAGAGTCAGGTACAAATGATTTTTTGAATAACCCTAATCTGCATTTTGGAATGTAAAACTTATCATTGTTTCTAGTATTATAAAGGGATATATTTTCATGTTTATGTGGAATAATTTCATTTAAATAATCAGGGGCGCTACCATTGCAAATTTTAAACATGGTAGTCATTTTTGCAATATAACGTCTACTTTTTAAAGTTAGCCAGCCTGTTTCTGAATAAAGGGATTCTCTAGATGCAAAAATAGGAAGACCAGTAACAATTCTAGCTGCACATCATTGCACTTTTTCAAGCTTATCAGTATCGTGAACAGAACAGCCATCCCAAACAATTGAAGCATATTCAAGAGTAGGTCTAATAAAAGCTATATACAATTTTGACAGATGTTTTCTGCCAATTTTGAACTTAAGCCTTTTTAAAAGTCCTAATTTTTTAAAAGATTTATCAACTATGGAATCAATGTATAAAGACCAACTGAGGTTATGTGACAATAATAAGCCTAGATGACGATGGACTGGAACACACTCCAATCTATCACCTTGGAAAAATAATTTCGGTAAAATAGAGTTATCTTTTTTCGAAAAATAAACAGCTTTAGTCTTGGATGGATTGAATTTGAGTAGCCACTTATTTGACCATTTTTCTAGTATATGTAAATCATAATTAAGCTTGTATTCAATTTCTAACATATTATATGAGGACTGCTGGAGTGAGTTGTCATCAGCAAATAATCTACACATTGATAGCATATTTACAGCAACATCATTAACATAAATCAAAAATAGTAAAGGTCCTAAAACAGAACCTTGGGGTACACCAGCAAATATATCAAGTTGTGACGATAAAAGGTCCTTATACATTACTTTTTGTGATATGTGACATAAGTAGCTTCTGAACCAATGTAAAAGACTACCAGATATACCATAAGTTTGTAATTTGAAAATAAGACCATTATGCCATACTCTATCAAATGCTTTTGACAGGTCACAAAATATCATACAACATGATTTCCCTTCATCAATACTTTGAACAATACTATGATAAGTTTCTAATAATTGATAAACTGTAGAATGACCTGGTAAAAATCCAGCTTGATATCGATAAAATAGATCATTACTATGAAAATAATTATATACATGTTTGAAAATAATTCTCTCCAAAATTTTACTAACGCATGATAATAGCGAGACAGGTCTATAATTAGATACTATTGACGGGTCTTCCTTCTTAAAAAGAGGAATGACGTGAGCAATTTTCCAAAAAGATGGGAAAATATTTTCTGACAATGATCTGTTGAATAGCATAGTAAGTGGTTTGATAATGGTAGTTTTTGTTGATTTCAACATTTTATGGCTAATGCTATCTGGGCCAACAGTTTTATTAACTGGGAGTATTGTAATAATATCCGATACTTCTTGTTCTTCAATAATAATGCTATTTAAGGAATCATTACATAAGCAATACATATTTGGTAGTGTTTCATTGGTGTCATCAATATTGGTAATTGATGAAAAATATGCATTCAAT
This sequence comes from Ostrea edulis, assembly GCF_947568905.1. NCBI lineage: Eukaryota > Metazoa > Mollusca > Bivalvia > Ostreida > Ostreidae > Ostrea > Ostrea edulis. The sequence goes on along the minus strand of NC_079170.1, from coordinate 57,572,520 downwards.
GCTTCTATTTTATCAGAATCAGAATATACTAACTTGTTATCGCCGTTGTTATCATTAATTTGTATTGGAGGTATTTCATTCGATGATTTAATATTAAACGAATCTTTCATCAGCTTCCAATATAACTTATTATTGTCTTTACTAGAATCGTCTAAGTAGGTTTCTATATTGTCATAATAATTTGTTATCGCGTGTTTTTTCATATTGTTAACCGAATTCCGAACTTTTCTATAAGCGGACCAGTCGGAGTCATTTTTTGATTTTAATGCTTTATTGCGAAGTCGATCTCTAATTCTGATTGTCTTCCGTATCACAGAATCAAACCATGGTTTATCTCGCGGGCGAACTGTTATAATTTGTTCAGGTATACATTGACGAACACAAGAAAGAAATTCGGATGTAAAATGTTTGGTTGCCAAATCTAAAGTATCTGCTCCGTTGATAATATTTGCCCAGTTACAATTTTCCTATGAATGAAAAATTATCGAGAGGAACGTTAAACAATATACAATCAATCAATAGCATTAAAGGCTATGTTATTAAAATATTTTACACATAAACACTTTATACCCAGTTTGGCCCCCACCCATCTTCCAAAGTCAATTGTTTCTGATCCGCTCCGCTCCGGCCCCCACCCTGGGTCATGAAATGCTCTACATGAATATGCAATTTTTTTTACCTTACAGATGTAATGTTGTAGAGAAGAATATTTTTGGAAATTTGTTAAGTTTTGGTAGAAAATGTGAAAACAGTTGTAATGGTAGTTTTCGGTAAAAAGTGTTCAATTGTTATTACGCAACTAACTTACTGTTGTGTTCCAGTTTAATAGTGTATGAAATATTTTTAGAATACAACTAAAATGAAACAAATCAATAGTTTGATACTTACATGTATGTCAAATAATGATAGAAAGGAACAAACAAACAACTGGACAAAAAAGACACATACACTAACAAGTGCCACATATATTCATGTCAAAACACACCAATAATGCAGGTCTATGAAACACTTTACATCCATTTTATCACCTCACCAGAAATCATTTAAATACATACATAAACATGCATCTGTATGACTTGTACTAGAGAATCCAGTGCATAATTATCTGTAAATAGCAATCAAACCATGAAAGTGGAATTATTTTTTGTAATCAATAATGAAGTTGATTTCAATTCAAAATCAGGTTGGAAAGAATGTGAATCCAAATAAGTCAGATAAATACATGTATAACTGAAAACAAAATTTAGGAAGTTATTTTAAAAAGATGTTCATCATACATGTGCAATATTAATAACTTTGAAACTGAATGCTGCGTTATCAACAAGAGTGGAAAGAGCTCATTTTTAACATGAAAGTTAGTGCAAGAGGATATACTAAATCGAATATGATAAATTAGACTAACATACATACATGGATTTACACTTAGGCATTGTAGTGATTGTTTGTTATACGTAAATCTAAAAAAAAAAACAAAAAAAAAAACCCACAACAACATTCCAATAGTTTGTACACAGGTACATTAAACACTGTACTCATCAACATGTATGTATTACACTCTTTGTGTAAAAGCTCATATTCATATTGAAAAGGAAACTCACCCGTTTGTCTGAATGAGACATAATACACATTGCTATTGTTTTAATTTTATAAAACAGTTGAAAATGCAAATAACCTTAGCAAAAAAGCATAAGATTCGCAGCTTGTGTAGGAGTTCTAATATGAAAAAAAAAAAAACGTAACAGAAGTGACTCACAATAAATATATAATATTTACAACATATAACTGTATAAGCTCAATGAGAATCCCAAGCTAGGCACTTCAAAGTTACAAAAGTAATTTTCAAACAGTAATGTTCAAACCGCTGTAGAAATAATGAAGAGGCATCTCGCCGAAAAACTAAATGTGTTTTTTATATGAAAAGATCGTTCAGCGAAAACAAAATGTGGGGACAGGGAACAACGACAGTAAATCCATGCTTCATCCTTTTTACGTTCGGAAATACATGAAGCATATACCTGTCATTGTCAATTGTTTGTTTGACGTACAAACAAATTGAAAACACGATTACTTTTCATTGTGTGTAGCGTGCTGTGGACCGCAGACCATTTTACATTCATGCTTGACACAATGGCAATGTTTACCTAACACTTGTTCTAAGCATATGTATTTCAGTAAACAGCCCTCGTAAAATTCCAGGCGGTGTTTGAAGACTTGAAACCGGGGCATTGTCTTCCGTAAACGCAGACCTATAATTTCGTACCTTTTATCTTTTCCCTCCCCCAAGATCGTTATTTCCAGTTTCATTTTTGAAACTAAATATCGAAATCAAATTTGATTGTGTTGACGATGATTCTGAAGAATATCTTTGTCGTTTAGAAATAGTAAGGTAAGCCTAAGTTACACCATTGCATCCTCTAAATTCCTGCATGACCTACTTACATTATGATCGGGGGAGGTGTAAGCAGTTACGCAATATCGTCCCTCTGAGACACCGATCTCTGTCCTTCGCTGTCAAAACATAATCGTGCACAAGTTCTTTCTCGTTCACACAGTTAATTTTTTTTTACTGTTTTGCACACATCTTTGCTGTGTTGGACAACATTTTTACTGAGTCGGAACAGCAGTCAAAACACAAGTGGAAAACCCTCATTACTCGTTTTTAGCTTAATGACGTGGATTCTAATTATAGATTGCACCATGCAAAAGTATTGATTTTCTTGACCTCTAAGCGCTATGAGAAGGTAACAATGAAAAGGCACCGTAGTAGCCAAAACGGTTTCATGTACAGATTCTTATTCATTTTTAGATTTTGAATTACTTAATAATCACTTTGATTATTACAGACGCAGATTCAAACGGTAATTCTAACTGAAGAATGACCTGCATCTGTGTCTCACTTTCCCCCATAATGAGGACAAAAATGTCACCTTTTTATACATATTTTATCCACTGTTCAACGAACTGTATTTCCGGGGGGGGGGATGCCCCATCGGATATGAATGTTATCCCCGTACTAGATCGGTTGCAAAAAAATACGACTACTTTAAACACGACTTGTTTAATACAGCGATGCATAAATTTGCCTATAGGTGGCGATAAACCGGAAACGTGATGACGAAAGCAAAATCCAACTGGCGACAATAAAGCGCAGCTACGCTAAGCGCTTTAAAAAGTATCAGTCATTCAGAAAGCATGGTGCATACTGCAAAACATATGTAAATATTTAATTCTAAACACAATTATAGAGAGTTGACTGTTGCTATAGCTGTTGATTGAATTAAAACCCTCTTTATTATTATTTAAGTTTGAGTTTTCGTGATTAACGAAACATTTCCACCGTGAAATTTCATCTTAAAGAAATGCACAGTCCTGACTGGTAATACAAAATGACTGCACAAATAAAAGTTTTAAACAAGAGGCCCATGGGCCACATCGCTCACCTGAGTCACCTTGGCCCATATCTGAAGACTTTCCATATATATTTGCATGTAAAACCTTAGTCCCTATTATGGCCCAAACTACCCTTTGCAAACTTGAATCTACACTATGTCAGAAAGCTTTCATGTAAATGTCAACTTCTTTGGCCCAATGGTTCTTGAGAAGAAGATTTTTAAAGCTTTTTCCTATTTTTGTATGTAAAACTTTGAACCCCCCCCCCCCACTTGTGGCCCCATCCTACCCCCCGGGGCCATGATTTGAACAAACTTGAATCTGCACTATGTCAGAAAGTTTTCTTGTAAATATCAGCTTTTCTGACTAAGTGGTTATTGAGAAAAAGATTTTAACTATATATTTGTATGTAAAACTTTGATCCCCCCTTGTGGCCCCATCCTACCCCCGGGAGCCATGATTTGAACAAACTTGAATCTGCACTATGTCAGAAAGTTTTCTTGTAAAAATCAGCTTTTCTGGCTCAGTAGTTCTTGAGAAGAAGATTTTTCCTATATATTTGTATGTAAAACTTTGATCCCCTATTGTGGCCCCATCCTACCACCGGAGGCCTTTCTTGAGAAGAAGATTTTTAAAGTTTTTCCCTATATATTTGTGTGTAAAACTTTGATCCCCCCTTGGGGACCCGTCCTATCCCTGGGGGCCTTGATTTGAACAAACTTGAATCTGCACTATGTCATAAAGTTTTCATGTAAAATTCAGCTTTTCTGACTCAGTGGTTCTTGAGAAGAAGATTTTTAAAGTTTTTCCCTATATATTTGTATGTAAAACTTTGATCCCCCCTTGTGGCCCCATCCTACCACCGGGGGCTATGATTTGAACAAACTTGAATCTGCAATATGTCAGGAAGCTTTCAGGTAAATTTCAGCTCTTCTGGCCCAGTGGTTCTTGAGAAGAAGATTTTTAAATGACCCCACCCTATTTTTGCATTTTTGTGATTATCTCCCCTTTGAAAGGGACATGGCCCTTCATTTGAACAAACTTGAAAGCCCTTTACCCAAGGATGCTTTTGGCCATGTTTGGTTGAAATTGGCCCAGTGGTTCTGGAGAAGTCGAAAATGTGAAAAGTTTAACAGACAGACGGACAGACAGACAGACGACGGACAAAAAGTGAGCAGAAAAGCTCACTTGAACCTTCGGTTCAGGTAAGCTAAAAATGAAGGAAATTATGTCGTTCGCACGAGATAATATGTCATGCGAACGAGAAAATAAGTCGTGCGAACGGGATAATTATCTCGTGCGAACGAGATATAAATGTCGGGCGAAGAGATAATAAGTCGTGCGAACAAGATAGTATTATCTCGTGCGAACGACTTAATATTTTCCAAAATAAGAAGTAAAAAAATATTTGCATGTCCTAAATATACCACCGTAGTTAAGTACTGCATTACTTTCTTACATGTGTAGGGATTACCTCCCTTAAAACAACAACAAAAAATTACCACTTTAAGGTAGTACCCTACATCGTCATAATGGCTGACTTCCTTTAAAAACATGGATGAAAAAATCGATATCAGCAGTATTGGACTTTTCCTTTTCCATTTAAATACCTAGCCGAGTAGCTCAGTAGGTTAAAATACCGACTGCTGAACTGTAGGTCGCAGGTTCGAGTCCAGCAGGGGTTTTAATTTTTTTTTCAGATTACCTTGTACTAAAACTGTATTTTTTGACAAAATAAAGTAAATTTGAAAATTTTCAAATTCAAAATATTGTTGTACATATTCTCCACTTTTCATCTACATCAAATTTCTCTGGTGTAGCGTACCTCCTTAAGTTTTAATAACCTGATTTTAAATTGAAATTTACAATTCTATACAAATGGACAATTGACAAAGTTTGTTGATTCTAGGACTCATATCTACATGAGCCCAAAAATGGTTATGCCATATCTTAAGAAGCATTAACTGACCAACTTTGATGATTCTAAACCAAATAATTGTCCAATTACGAGTCGGAGAGGGTTTTGCCATATCGTCTTAATCAATGGTCACTGTGACTTACCTTTAAAGTGTGCTCCACCCTCTTCCCAAGATGTATCAGTTTGGTACAATGATGGATCTCGATTTTTACTGCAGAGGCCTGATGGAAGACTCGGTGTGTGCACCAAAAGGAACGTTTTGCGCAAAATTGCACCCAAGAGGCTGACCGGCTTGAAGGGGGTATTGTTATGATGTGGGCAGCAATACTATTATCATATACAAGCAGGGCAATATTGGTTCACATAAAGAGTACTTTGTCGGCTCAACGGTATATTGATGCATTCATACAGCCACACGTGGTTCCAATAATGCAGTATCCTGGAGCAGTATTCCAACATGACAACGCCAGACCACATACTGCTCGTCTAACACGTGATGTTCTGCAAAGACACAATATCCGGGTTCTTCCTTGGCCATCCAAATCACCAGACTTGAACCCTATCGAACATGCATGGGATGGATTGGATAGGTCCATCCGACACCCGCCAAAGAAAACCGCGTCTTCAGACTCTGTAACATCTGGTCCAAGTTCTGCAGTTAGAGTGTTGGGTGACCTTGAACTGTTAATGACTGTAATTATCATTAATGGTTGCGATACTTAGATTATTATTATTAGGTTTGCATCTGATAAAAATACAAAATGTGCTGTTGATATAAATTATATGTATACATGTATATAGATAAGATAAGATAAGTTTATTCCAATTTTGGGCCCAGAGGGCATAACAGTAAGACAGTTTATAAAGAAGGAAATTCAAAAAAGAAAGAAAGTTTACAACATTGACTACAGGTTACATAGACTGCAAACTGCATGTGGATGCAGCATGTTGGGGAAACAAGTACATACATATATGAATTGCTAATCATGTATATATACAAGTAGATGGACAGTATCAGTATTATACCAATATATGAATAATAAACTATAATGATTTTTGCAGTTTTAAAGCATCACTTCTTTTTCTGAAAGTTTGCACTAAATATTCACTCAATTTGACAATTACTGGTTTGTCTTCATTAATCATCAACCAAGTAAATTTGTCCTTATTTGTTAGATAGATAAAATTTTTGTTGAGCTTGTATATACCATTAAAAAACATATTTCTCTCTTCAACATAGAATGGACAATCAGTAAGGAAATGAAATTCATCTTCAACACAATTAAGGTTACATAATTCACATATTCTTTTGTTTCTTTCTAAAGAAATCTTCTGGGCAGAATAGGTTTTTGTAAATTCATATCTTCCTCTTTCAATTCGAAGGTTATATATATATATTTTCAAAGAAATTGAACGAAGATAAGAATTGTCATGTAATATAAGATGTATTGAATTCTTCTAATAATTTTTAGATGGTCTACTAGAAATGAAGAAATACTGGAAAGTGTTAAAAAGCTTAAAAATAACAAAACTTGTGGTTTTGATAATGTTCTCAATGAACATATTTCTTCAACAGTATCGATATTTTTCACTGTATACAGAAAACTGTTCAACTTCATTTTTGATAATGGTATTGTTCCGGACGAATGGTTAACTGGCATTGTCAAACCTATTTATAGAAATAAAGGTGACCCAGCGTAACCAGAGATATCGCCCCATTACGTTATTAAGCTGCCTAACTAAATTATTTACATATATGTTGTGTACACATTTAGAGGCATACGCAGAAGTAAGCATAATCAATGAGAGTCAAACAGGTTTTAGAAAGGGGTATTCGACATTAGATCACATATTAACTTTACAATGTTTACTTTAATTTTTGGGGGAAAGAAAAAATAAACTTTTCTGAGCATTTATTGACTTTAAACGAGCTTTCGATACGGTTTGGAGATTTGGGTTGTGGCATAAGCTAATTAAGAGTGTGGTTAATGGGAAATGTTTTAATTATTGTATATACTTGGGGATAATATTTTCCCGCTCAGGTTCCTTTTGTAAGGCTAAAAAAAAAAACACTTCTGTTGTTTATAGGAGTTATGAGATTGATCACTGTTTGTTATCTTCACCTTCTATGTGAACAGGCAGAAAAGGCAAGGTATGGTGTGATAAGGAAGATAAGACAATTTAATCTACCAATAGTCTCAGCTGGATGTTTTTGACAAAGCCGTTGTACCAATTTTGACATATGGCTGGGAAATTTAGGAATATGAAAATGTTGAAATCATTCAACGGATACACTTAAAATTTCTAAAACATATTTTCCATTTAAAATGTTATGGTATATGGCAAGACTGGGCGCTTCCAATTGTATATACAAATATATACATAGGATGATTTCTTCCTTGATAAGTTTACTTACTATAGTTTGGAAAACAAAATTGTTTGTATATTATATAAATATTTATATTCGCAATATTCCCAAGGAAGTTTAAAAAATCCAAAGGTAGATTTTATATACAAAATTTGAACATCTTGCTGATGTTCGAATATATGGTATGAGCAAAATTTCATTGATAGGAAGTGAGCTGTTGCAGCTCTGAAACAAAGATTAAGTGATCAATTCATCCAAAAATCGCATAGTGATATAAACAGCTCATCAAAAGGTCAAATTTATAATTTAAAAAAATGAAGTCTAATTTTGGATGTGAAAAATATCCGAGCATTTTACCCCCAAAAAGTTAGGAAAATACTGGTAAACTTTCCTGTTGAGACTTGTCGATAGTCATATATTAAAAAAAGACTGTGTACATTGTGTAACTCAGGTAAAATAGCAGACGAGTTCCATTTTATTTTAGAATGCAAATCATTAGCTAGTATCGGGAACAAGTTTTTACATCCCAGATTTTGCAATAAGCCGAATATACTTAAGTTTAGTGAGATTATGTCAAACACAACGTTGAAGTCTCTGTTTCTTCATAACTTAAATTTAGGATGCAGTCTGTCCTCCATAATGTATATCTCTTACTTTTTCTTTTCCTTTGTTTGTAGCTATAGTATATACATCTCTTGTATTTTCTTTTTTATTATTTAAATTTTTTTTTTTTATCTATTCACGATTTATTATATCTTTTTAAAAAAAATTTATTGTACATCAGGTACCACTGATTGATGGTGTGAGCGAAATAAATGAACTTGAACTTATAATTTGTGTATTATCAAAATATCAATTATTAAGTATAATATCGGTCAGTGGATTAAATAAGTCACTTCTTTTCATCCATTTAATCTAAAGAACTTTTAAAGAGCTGTTTTCATCTGTAAAATATTATTTCATATGTTTTAGAAGATATTGAAGGAAGTGCACAATCTTCAACGCTTTGTGTCATAAACATTTTCGACGTATAGTGCGCATCTACTGTCTGTTGCAGTTGCCCAAAGTTATCCGCATTTCATGTTTTCTTAGCGTACATGACAATGTAGTTCCCATGCCTTATAAATCTGCAATTTCTATGAATTTATAAATGAATTTTCACACGTTTGCTACATATTTTGACATGCCTGTACGCACGTGCAAATATGTAAAATTAAAACCCAACTAAACAAAAATTCTCCACATTTTCGACTAAATTGTCCAAATATTTTTAATTTACTACTAAATTTTGATATTTTTATTGTCCTTTAGAGCATACGCATGATATTTCACAACATTTCACGTATTCCCCAAAACCAATGCATTACTATTGGAGATATTGCACTGCTGGAGTCCAACTACAAAATCAGCTAGGTGTGACAAAACATCTGGGGTATACACGAGTAAAGCAAGACTGAGGATCTGAAGGAAATATGGCAGAATACCTCGTCAGTATCTCACAGCTATGTCTATTTTTCAAAGATGCCACATCAAGAGATTTTTTAACAAATTCTGCCTCGTAAGAATATAAAAACGGGTCAGCTAATAAAGGATCTCAACTCATGCCCATGGGAATTCCAACAGACTGTTGGAAAACCTGATCACCGAAGACTACTCAAATATTGTCGATGAGGAACTCCAGCTATTGTCGATGAGGAACTCCAGCATCTTTTTAATATTAACTTCAGAGTAGTTGTGTGTAGAATCAGAGTGGCATTTAACAGCAATTTTTTTAAATGACTGATCACAATATAAGAATATTTTCCTTTCTCAATTTTATTTCTGTCAAAAAGCCTGGTCTTTAATTTATCCTGAGGTCGAATAAACTGTTGAAAATACATACGTTTTGATGTTGTTGATTGGAGAAAAGTTTTGCGATTTCAAATTAACCATAAGTTCTTTAGAATTTTTTAGAATCCACATTTTATTTACACCACTTCTGGCATATATTGTGGCACAATAAGTTTGAAGTTTCTCCTTCACAGCAGTTCATGAGAAGCAAAGATAAGGGTTTGATAGAACATTTACTGGATCCAGCAATTTTAATGTATCTATGTTTGTAAGGGCAATCTTGGCTTGTTAGGGCGAGATTAATTCCTATTGGACATTTTACAAATTGCTCCCTGATGATTTTTAAAGTTCTATTTTCCTATTTTTGTGTATCCCTATGTACAACTTTCAACCCATATGGTCAACACTTCCTGGGTTCATGTTTCAAAGAATTTTGGATCTTCTTCCTCATGTAAGGAAGTGCTCATAAAAGTTCTAGCTTTTTTCCCATAGATTCTTGAGATGTTTTCTAAATCATCCACCCTATTTATTCATATTAATTACAATATGTCCTCATGAAGAAACTTGAGTATTCTTTAATTACCAATGGATGCTCTGTGGTAAGCATGACTGATACTAGTGGTGTTAATGACTACAGCAGATGATGGAAAAATTTTGATGAGAAGTTTACTTACCTTGCATATCTACCCTATAAAATGTGTGGCTATCACATGCATTTTGTCATTCAGAATCCAATGGTTATCAAAATTTTTAAATGATTCCAGTCGGATTTAGTCATGACATATCAATAATAGTACCAAGTGAGAGGTTTGATTGAAAGGACCTATACCAATATTTACTATATGAGGTAATTCCGAATTAACATATTATTCTGGTATGTACATTTACCTAGCTAATTAACATATTGTTCTGGTATGTACATTTACCTAGTTAATTAACATATTGTTCTGGTATGTACATTTACCTAGCTAATTAACATATTGTTCTGGTATGTACATTTACCTAGCTAATTAACATATTGTTCTGGTATGTACATTTACCTAGCTAATTAACATATTGTTCTGGTATGTACATTTACCTAGCTAATGTATATTCCATAAATAATGGTTGATGTGTCTCATCTATTTTTTCACTCAATTGGTAATGCCACTAATTTTTTCCTATCAGAAAGGACAGTGTTTTGTCATAGTGCTTGGGTGTAGATATCTGGTATATGATTATCTAAACTTGCCCCTGGTTTACATTGAGCAGATTGAGAGCCAAAATCTGGGCAGATGCATAATCATAGGTATCCTGCTTTTTACTTAAATTATTACAAAAACACAAAATTTTAAAAGCTCATCTTTATATCCTAAATTCAGAAATACAACTGGAAAACAATATGCATACATATGGAAATTTGTTCAATTGTTTTTGTAGTCCACCCATTTAAAGAAGTCACATCTTGCTTCAGGGTTGCTGCTAAGGCCCTCCCCTCTAGCACACACAAAAAACTGCTTCCCTTTAGTGGGCCCTGGCTTTTTAACAGTCCGTAACACACAGGGCTGCTGGTGACCTCGACAGAGTGGAGGGGGAGGGGGTCCTTTGAGGAGACTTTTCCAGGCATTTGCTGAGCTACTTTTAACAGTTACAGTATTCACTACCTTATCCTCTTTCTTTGTTGTGTGTAATTCATTCTTTGTATCACTGCTGGCTTCTTGAATGTCGGCTTCTATAACTTCTTTTTTTGAACTTGACTTAAGAAAAAATCCTTTCAGGCTCCCTTGTTTTGTGTCACAGGAATTCACTTTCTTTTTCTTGGCCTGATTTTGGATCTTTTCAATACTACTTGGTCTCTTTAATGAACATTTCCCATTATTATTATCAGCAGATAATGTGTAATTTTGGTTACAATTAGACTTGATATCACTGTTGTCCATTACTTTTTCTCTCTTTTTGAAAAATGATGAGAGCTTGACTTGCTTTCCACAAAATTCAGGCATGAATTTTGTACACAAGGCAGGAGACCTATCAGCAGGTATACATTCAATGACGTACTCGGCTTTAACAGGGCAATGATCCGATCCTTCCACTTCTGCCATGATCTTGCAGTCTTGTAGATCACTTTTTGCCAATTCTACATTTGTGAAGATGTAATCGAGGCGTCTGCCATAGTTTGTTTCCCTAGCTGAAGTCAACGTGCACCAGTTTGTGAAGGCCCCTTCCTCATCAGGATAAAAATACCGAAAGGAATCTGCAAATTGACCACCGGTCACAGAGCTGGTGGTTCCTGCAAATTCTTCCTTGTTGTCAATGTCCGGTATACTGGAATCTTTGTCACTGTCCCACACAAACTGGTTCAACCACAGCCGACTTGGCTTTGTAACTGTTTCCTTGTTAAAGAAAAGAACAAAGTCAGATTATCAGTTAGTATTAGGCTTATTACAAGATTAAACTCACATAAAACATGCAGCCATTTATGCATATACTCATGTAAATGCAGGCAGTGAGTTTTGTATCAATTACCCTGATTACAGTGGGATAATATACCTTTTGATAAAATACATAAACAAGAGGCCCAAGGGCCACATCGCTCACCTGAGTTACCTTGGCCCATATCTGAAGACTTTCCATATATATTTGCATGTAAAACCTTAGTCTGTATTGTGGTCTCGACCTACCCCTGGAGGCCATGATTTTTACAAACTTGAATCTGCACTATGTCTGGAAGCTTCATGTAAATCTCAGCTCTTCTGGCTCATTCGTTCTTGAGATGATTTTTAAATATTTTCTCTATTTATTCTCAAGTAAAACTTTGATCCCCTATTGTGGCCCCAATCTACCCCTGGGGGTCACGGTTTAAACAAACTTGAATTTGCACTATGTCAGGAAGCTTTCATGTAAATCTCGGCTCTTCTGGCTCATTGGCTCTTGAGAAGATTTTTAAAGACTTTCTTTATATATTTCTATGTAAAACTTTGATCCTCTATTGTGGCCCCAATCTACCCCCGGGGGCCATGATTTGAACAAACTTGAATCTGCATTATGTCACAAAGCTTTCATGTAAATTTCAGCTCTTTTGACTCATTGGTTCTTGAGAAGAAGATTTTTAAAGATTTTCCCTATATATTTCTAAGTAAAAATTTGATTCCCTATTGTGGCCCCAAACTACCCCCGGGGGCCATGATTTGAACAAACTTGAATCTACACTATGTCAGGAAGCTTTCATGAAAATTTCAGCTCCTCTGGCCCGGTGGTTCTTGAGAAGAAGATTTTTAAATGACCCAACTCTATTTTTGTATTTTTGTGATTATCTCCCCTTTATTTGAACAAACCTGAAAGCCCTTTACCCAAGGATGCTTTTGGCCAACTTTGGTTATAAATGGCCCAGCGGTTCTTGAGAAGAAGTCGAAAATGTGAAAATTTTATGATGTCGACGACAGACAATGGACAAATTTTGATCAGAAAAGCTCACTTGAGTCTTCGGCTAAGGTGAGCTAAAACCGTTAATGGTATCTAGATACCAAGAAGAAGAGAGAACAGAAAAGAGTAGTTGAACTGCTGTTCATAGGTTTTAGTGATATCAGGAAAACTTTGATTTAGGAATATGTAGGCAAGAAAAATAGTTTCCATGTCACATTCAACACCATGTCACATCCAAAACACCATGCCACATCCAACACACCCAGTGTAATATAGGAGACAAAGTGTAATCTAGGTATAGTGTAATTTAGGAGACATAGTGTAATCTAGGTATAGTGTAATCTAGATATGGTGTAATCTAGGTATAGTGTAATCTAGGTATGGTGTAATTTATGTAAAGTGTAATCTAGGTATAGTGTAATCTAGGTATGGTGTAATCTATGTATAGTGTAATCTAGATATGGTGTAATCTAGGGTATAGCGTAATCTAGGTATGGTGTAATCAATGCATAGTGTAATCTAGGAACAGTGTAATTTATGTAAAGTGTAATCTAGGTATAGTGTAATCTAGGTATAGTGTAATCTATGTAAAGTGTAATCTAGGAGATATAGTGTAATCTAGGTATAGTGTAATCTAGGAGATATAGTGTAATTTAGGTATAGTGTAATCTAGGTATGGTGTAATCTATGTATAGTGTAATCTAGGTATAGTGTAATCTAGGTATGGTGTAATCTATGTAAAGTGTAATCTAGGAGATATAGTGTAATCTAGGTATAGTGTAATCTAGGAGATATAGTGTAATTTAGGTATGGTGTAATCTAGGTATGGTGTATTCTAAGTATAGTGTATTCTAGGTATAGTGTAATCTAGGTATTGTGTAATCTAGGTATAGTGTAATCTAGGTATAGTGTAATGTAGGAGATATAGTGTAATCTAGGAGACATAGTGTAATCTAGGTCTAGTGCAATCTAGAAGATATAGTGTAATCTAGTAGATATTGTGTAATCTAGGAGATAACGTGTAATCTAGGAGACATAGTGTAATCTAGGTATAGTGTACTCTAGGAAATTTAGTGTAATCTAGGAGGTATAGTGTAATCTAGGAGATAAAGTGTAATCTATGAGATATAGTGTAATCTAAGAGACACAGTGTAAAACACTTTCAATTGAAATCCTTGTGGTTCTGTAGAAGATTTTCAAAAATTTCCTGTACAAGATTTTCAAAAATTTCCTGTATACAGGTATTCCTATATAAATCTTTAAATCTTTGCATTGTAGCCCAAGTAAGAAGTGACAGTGGGAATAGTTCAATACATGAAAATCTACACTACATATAAATACTTAAGATGACAATTTACCCCTGTGATTATATTCATTTGGGCCCCACACTACAGCCTGAACCAATGGCCATGGGGTAATGAATTTTACAACTTTGGTGGCATCCTTATCATGATTATGCAAATAGTTTGTCTCCCAGACTAAAAAAAAAAACAAGATTTCAAAGACTGCATCATTTCTCAAAGTTTTGGTCCCAGGTCTCAGCCCTCAGAGGGGCATGCCCAGCTCTCAGCCCTCAGAGAGGCATGCCCATCTCCCAACCCTCAGAGGGGCATGGATAACAAAATTTACATTATTTCTTGCCCATACCTTGATAATTGCTACATGCCAATATCGGCAGAACTTGGCCTGATATTTTTTACGAAGAAGTAGAAAATGTTAAAGTATTATTACACAACATCAAACAAAAACAAATTCATTTATTTAGTAGATCAACTTAATTGTGTCAAACTCTCAAATGATCTAAACAAGAGGTCCATGGGCCACATAGCTCATCTGAGTCACCTTGACCTTGTTGTTCACCTTTTGTGATTTTTAGAAGATTATTTTTCAATCTTTTTTCCCATGAAAAATTTTGCCCTCATATTGTGCCCCAAAATATTCCCAAAGGGTTACAACAGATCTTGAATTTAAATAACACATGGGAATGTCTCAATACCAATATGATTTAACATCATCTTGCTGTTATGGAGAAGAAGACTTTTAATTTAAAAGATTTTCTTTCCTGTATACATGCATTATGTATTTGGTCCACCATAACCCCAAGGCTAATAATAAGGAGAAAAAACTTTAATTAACAACAACTTAAGAATAATTGCAATATGATATGAATTAGTGTGGCCCTGCTACTCTTGAAGAGAATTTGTTTTCATTAATTTCCTGTACATTCCTATAAAAAACTTTGATCTCCTAGAGTAGCCCAACCCTAACTCCGGGCCCCTGAATTGAAAAAGCTTGAATCTAAACTACTTGAAGATGCTTTCATATCAATGTGACTAATCATGGCCCTGCATACTGTTGTTGAGCTGAAGATTTTTAAAGATGTTTCCCTATATATTCTTATGTAAAAGTTTGATCCCCTACTGTGGCCCCACCCACTTCCAGGGGCCACAATTTGAACAAACATGAATCTATACTACCTGACTACCTGAGGATGCTTGTATAAAAATAGGACTAATCATAGCTCAGTTGTTCTTGAGGAGTTTTTAACAGTTTATCTTCACCTTTCTTTTAACAATTTTTGTTCTATATATCCCCATGTAAATATCCTATTGAGGCCCTACCCCCAAGGGCCACGATTTGAATACACTTGAATCTAATTTGTGTCAAGAAGCTTTCATGCAACTTTTTTGACCCAGTGGTTCTTGAGAAGATTTTGAAAAGATGCCACCATAATTTCACTATTTCTTAATTATCTCCCTTATAAAAAAAAGGTTTGACCCTTCATTTGAATATATTTAAATCCCTTTTCCCCAGGATGCTTTTTCGCAAGTCTGGTTGAAATTTGTTCTGTTTTTCTGGAGAAGAAATTGAAAATGTTAAAAGTTTATGGACGGACAAAGAGACAGACGCAGGACAAAAGTGATCAGAAAAGCTCACCAGTAAGCTGGTGAGCTAAAAAAGACAAAAAATCTCACATTTTCATCTTCCTCACTCCTGTCAATTCTCTTGTGTTTGACATTCATGTCTCCAAGAACAATAACATTACTGAAAAATAATTTTTAAAAATTTGTTTGAGTAAGTCCAATTGAATCATTTAACAGACATTTAGTATATTAAATCATAAATAGTATTGATTTCACTTGATTTCCTTCATTTGTAAAACAGCTCTACCACTTATATACAAAATTATTCAATCAAAATACGAGCACGCATGCACATGCTTAATTGACAGTAGTTATGACAATGCCTATCTGTCATTAAAGCCTTAATTATAAATTTACAGTACAATTTTTAAATCAATTCCTTGAAAATGTTAAAAACAATAAAGTTATAAATGTTATCAGTCAATCAAAATTAAGTGCACATGCATGCACATCAATATTGGTGATTTTCACATCAATCAGACTGATGTCACAGTATGTATACCTATATCATAACTTTCTGAAAATTTCATAATGAATCGACATCTCAATATGAGTGAAAAATTCTCTACGGGATGTAAAACAAACAACCAACATCATAATGAATCAAATTGATTATAAAGGTTTAAGATTAAAATTAAAATTCAGCACATGTGTGGAATGGTGAGTAGCTTTGACTATTTCAACCAGGTACAAGTTCTATCATATACCTACAAGGCAAAAGATTTCAATGAAGAACAAAGAGTGAATCCAAAATTATTAAGTTAAAAACTAATGCACATGCATGTAAACATACTGATGCCCCTGTGTTTCAGCAATTTTAATCATATCATTTTTAAGGTACTTATTCTGTATACCCATGCAGTGGATAATCATTCCATTTTGCTCATCCATGAGACATAGATGTTAACGTATTAGCCAGTCAAAATTGAGTGTATTGTGAAGATGAATGATGAAGTTACTACACTTTTCTTCCCGTGACCTTAACATTGATTTGGGAAAAGAGTCAAGACACACCCAAAGGTGATAGATTGTTTAATAGTTTTCTACTCTTAAATACATGATCCATAAAAAATACGCGTTTTTTTTTAAGGCTTTGACATTGTCCAAACTGGACACAGAATCGGGACACATCCTTTTGTCATAAGCAATACCTTTGTATTAAGTATGGGCATCTTGTGTTTCCCTATTTTGCAAACAATCAGTGATGATTCTGTAAAGTTTCAAAAACATCTGAAATAGGCTGGGGTCAAGGGGGCCAGCTTAAGGCTCCCTCATGCAGTGCAGGGACAAAGCCCTTGGTGGGGGTGAAGCCCCAGATGCTGCAGATAGTTTCTGCAGGCCCAAATTAAACCTTAAAATGTGCTACACAATGTGAAAATCAGTACAAGTTTATTGCTACATGTTGAAAGTAATTGATTGTACATGGCTTCATCCCAGTTTTGCTTTTTCAATTTGTTTTTCAAAGAACCCGTTTCTGGTCCTTTCTGAAGCAATTGTGTGCATTTCCATTGTCTTCCTTTTCGACATCGTCTTTCTATTTATTTGTAGTTCTTGCTTCCATTCTTCTTTCTGTCTTTGTTTTTATACAAGTTTTTCAATGTAACTTTATTTTAATAGACTAATATTAAAATTATATATATAGTTTTGTTCATAATTATATTGTTTTAATGGAAGCAAGTCCCTGCATCCAACAGTTGAAAATCAAACTACTACTAGTGGATGACTGGGGTTTTTTGGGTTTTTTTTTAATACAGCAAACTGCAGGACAACTTTTGTAACTTACACGCAAACTTTTGTAACTTACATGCAAACTTTTGTAACTTACACGCAAACTTTTGTAACTTACACGCAAACTTTTGTAACTTACACACACACTTTTGTAACTTACACGCAAACTTTTGTAACTTACACGCAAACTTTTGTAACTTACACGCAAACTTTTGTGCTTTTATTCTCTGTATGAAGCTTCTGGATTAAATGTTGTTCAACCAATTTCCATAGTTAATGTTAACTTTACAAAACACATCTAGCTATCTCTGGTTTGATTGTCTTTAATATATTCTCTAGCTGATATGTTCTCCCCTTTGACATTCTGTGATAACCATTGTCAATTCTATGAATTTTTAAGACGTATTGACCTGGCTGGACAAACTGCCATGCCATTGTTGGATCGCAATTAGCCTTTACAGCACACGCATTGATGCGACAAATCAAACGTTTCTGATGATTAGAATACGGATTAAATGACCTGACATTTTTCGACTGCACAAAAACGGGTTGCTGCAAAACTAGAAAGTACCAAAATATTGAAAATCACCTGCGAATATCAGATTCCCAGATTCAATTAGCGGAATTCTTCTAAATAGCGGAACAGAATCATCACTGAAACAAGATGTGTTTGTGAAACACAAATGCTCCCGATAATGGCCAATTCCGAAGATGGTCAAGGTCACGAGGACAAATATCTTGGTACCAGTAGAAAGATCTTGTTACAAGAAATGCTCATGTACAATATGAAAGCTCTAATATTTACCATTTAGAAGTTATGACCAATGTAAAAAAAAAAAAAAGTAGGTCAAATGTCAAGGTCAAAAGGTTTAGTACCAACGGAAAGGTCTTGTAACAAGGAATACTCATGTGAAATATCAAAGCTCTACCACTTACTGTTCAAAAGTTATAAGCAAGGTTAAAATTTTCAAAAAGTAGGTCAAACTCCAAGGTCAAGGTCACAGGGTTAAAAATGTTGGTACCCACGGAAAGGTCTTGTCACAAGGAATACTCATGTGAAATATCAAAGCTCTATCACTTACTGTTCAAAAGTTATTAGCAAGGTTAAAGTTTCAGACAGAATTACAGAATGACAGACAGGACAAAAACAATATGCCCCCAGATCTTCGATCTCGGGGGCATAAAAATATATTCATATTTCCAATGTTTTTGCCTTTGATATCTTTACAAATTGTAATGATAGTAATTTCCTCATGAATGCATCGCAGTTGTAAACAATACATGTTACAAATCTTAATGAATATAATGTAGTTTTTTAGCATTTCGAAGAATAGCGGGAAAACATATGACAGGATTGTGTTTGAATGCCTATGCACAGTAATACAAGGTGTGGCCATAGGGAGGCCTTTATGAAGTATCAAAGTCATGAATAAGGTCATTCTAAGTCAGTCTCGAGAAGTGCACATAGCACAAATTTATTCTTTATTATTCTTCTTTTCCAAGGGCTCTTCAAAATTGATGACTTATTGCAACGAGTGTCAGAAACAATGGGCTCATGTTTACAATTATTATTTTTGGTCTAAATCCAAGATTTGTATTAGCAAAAATTAATAAATTTCTTATAGATAATATATAAATCACAGACAAAAAGACATGTTCACATAAACACCGAACTCTTTTTATGCAAGACGAAAGATTTTAGTGAAAATCCAGTGTTTGGGTTCAGTATATTCATCATCACTTTTATATACATGTAAAATATATAATTTCAGCGGAAGCAAGTTAAATTAGCGTTTGGTAGGGAGAGTATTAGCTTGGTCTACGGCGTAGTATAATTATCTATAATCTGCGTCTGTTGTTAAATCTAATTGTTTGATTTCCCCCAAGCTGTTAATTTTTATAAATTTACTTCCATCGAAAAATAATTAGGTACTCATCATCAGAGTACTTTTCACTTTGAAATCGCAGCGTAAAAAGAATCAGTAAATTATGTGAAAAATCATAAAATTCCCATTTTAGAAATTTTATAACGGCTTTGCTTTACTGATTCTTTTTACGCGGCAATTTCAAAGTGAAAAGTACTCTGATGATGAGTACCTTAACGTTTGAAGTAGATTTGTAACAGTCTGGGGGAAATCAAACAATTAGATTTAACAACAGACGCAGATTATAGATAATTATACTACATCAGCTGTAGACCAAGCTACTACTCTCCCTATACCAAACGCTAGCCTGTTTCCGCTGAAATTACATGTATATATTTTACATGTACATAAAAGTAATGATGAATTTACTGAACCCAAACACTGGATTTTCACTAAAATCTTTCGTCTTGCTTAAAAAGATACAAAGCTCGATGCTTATGTGAACATGTCTTTTTTCTGTGATGTATATACTATCTATAAGAAATTTATTAATTTTTGCTAATACACCTCTTGGATTTAGACCAAAAATAATAATTGTAAATATGTATGATATGAAGGGGCGAGTTATCTCAAGAGAGGGGGCGAGTTGTCCTGAAGAGTTGTCTTAGGGGCGAGCTGTCTTGAGGGCGAGTTGTCCTGATACCAATTATTTACCCGTCGTATTTGACCATGCCCACTTTATCTTTCAGCCAATAACTTTAATGGCAGTTTCTATTGTTTAATTTGCTATATAAAGCTATGCAGCAAACAATTCGTGGAAGCAAGACAGCTGGCCTTGCTAGCTACACTTCTCCTTCCAATCTTAATTCCAATACTGGAATCACGTCTTGTTCGTCCGATTTGTCCTTATACTTTGCCCTTGTAACTTACTAAATTATTATATTACCTTTGGGTTGGGAGAATTTCTTAATAGTCTATAGGCTAAGTTCTAGGCTTTAGGAGTGTGTATTTGTCATATTCATACTGGTAATAAATTCGTGAAGTGTTGTTTACCTTATTTTCATTTTTATTAAGTTTATTTTCAAGTTTCTAATCATAGTGTAGTTGGGTCATTTTGAAGTCGCCACTATCAAATAAAAAAAAACAAACACAATGCAAAGTACAGACTAAACGAACGCAAAGAGACCTGCTACATTATTTGGTCAACCATGACCAGGATAGTAGGATTTTCATTGTCTTGAGGGACACGTGCTTCACGCAGTGAGTCCTATCCACCGATACGAACTGCTACATTACATTATAATTCTACTTTCATTTTTTGGGGGGGATTCCCAGCCATTAAAATAGACATACTATATATATCAAAATTCACAAGCACATTGTTCATATTCATGAGGAAATGGCTATCATTACAGAAGGTAAAGATATTAAAGATAAAAACATTGGAAATGTAAATACATGTACCTACAAATATATATACGGACAGAAGGCCACAGTGAATCTAGTATGTACAATTATTCTCACCAGCCACTTTTCAAAAGTGTCTCTGCTCTGGTCTGCAGAAGTGCAAAGAATCGCAATTTGTAGAGCAGTCTGTCCTCTCTCTCTGGATCTGCACGAGGACAGTACACATTGATAATGGCTAACTCTGCCTCTTGCCCATCATGTTTCCTGGAGACACAATGTAAACATAGTGTAACTTAAAAGACGAGTCCAATTCAATTTATATGCTAAATAATAGTAGTTGTTTGATATCATACATGTGTATAAATAGGCACTTTTAAAGTAATTTCACCCTAACAAGACGTCATAAGATTTGTAAA
Organism: Ostrea edulis; assembly: GCF_947568905.1. Taxonomy (NCBI): domain Eukaryota; kingdom Metazoa; phylum Mollusca; class Bivalvia; order Ostreida; family Ostreidae; genus Ostrea; species Ostrea edulis. The sequence continues at coordinate 57,551,272 of NC_079170.1, read as the reverse complement.
ATCTCATGGATTAATTTAATTAGATTTATGCATGATTGGAACATAAATTTCGTTTAAGTCTTTTCCAATAGTTATTGTAAAATATCTTGTTAAACATGAATTATTTCAAAAGTGTAAGTTAAATATAGAAAAATCTGCACAAGCAGTAGTATGATAAATAAATATCACAAAGTCGATTGCGTATATGCGACTAATTTTTTTTTTTTACTTCTTCCTGAAATAGTAAAGAAATTAGCTTTCACATTAACAATTTAAACTTTTGAATACACATTTGTAACTAAATATACAATGGACAATACAATTGAGTAACAACATTGACACAGCCATTCCAACCCACTAAACTGACACTAATAACAAGTACTGCAATTGTCAAGTTACATTTAACATTTCTACATTAACATTTAACATTTCTGAATTTACATTGAACAATAGTGTATTGCATAGTTACAAATACACAGTTATGGGGGATAGAATTTTGATCCCATTGGCTTACCTTAGATCTACAGCCATGACGACAATGTGTAATTCCTCCTTATTTAATAATCTGGTTTTATTTCAGAGGTTGCCTACTATACATGTATATTCACAGAACTTCTGCCATTGCAGGATTTTGAATATACATTAACAACAGTTCTAATTTCAAGAATATCATATTTAACAGACTAAAAACGGCACCACAAACTTAACACCCCTCCCCCAAATGGCATCATTCAGTGGGTTCCTTTCTTAAACATCTTAAAATATTGTTAGATAGATTTCCAATTACTGTAAATTTGAATTAGAAATCAATAATCCTTCCTACCCTCAATTCCTGCAACAAGTCTGAGGTTGAAAGCTCAATACAAATGATCTTTTCACATGTATGACTATATATATGAGCATATAACTTATAAAACCTTAAAGATTTTGACCTTGTAAGCAATCGGCAATTTCCTCTGGTAGTCATTTATGGTGTCATTATTATTTTTCTGAACACATGTAATCAATCCTTGCATACCACATGAGTCTCAATTTACGTTTATCCTCTGCTGAACCTCTGGATCAGCCCTGCCTATTTTCTAAATTGAAACACGAAGTAGATAGATCAAAACAAAAAAAGCAAATTAATGAACTGGTGAAATACTTAAAAGAATTGTAAATCCTCTAAACAATTCCTTTTTACTGCATTTCTATGTGACATAGTATACTATGACATGATAACACATTGATATTTAATGCTACATGAAAGTAAAACACACTTATAACAAACATAATTATAAAGAATTCATGTTTAGTATTGGAAAGTGAGAGTAAAATAACAAATATTGTATTGGATATAATGGAGTTTAGTTATAATGAACTATTTTTCACTGGCACTGGAGGTTCACAATAACCATGTTTTGCTGTGAATATAATAACAATTTAGATTAGGTTGCAAGGTTAAGCAAATAAGATCCTTTATTACCAAATTATCTTATGTAATTTCTTCACCCTTTTAGAAACTGAACAAGAGGCCCATGGGCCACATCGCTCACCTGAGTCACCTTGGCCCATATTTGAAGACTTTCCATATATATTTGCATGTAAAACTTTAGTCCCTATTGTTGCCCCAACCTACCTCTGGAGGCCATGATTTTTACAAACTTGAATCTACACTATGTCAGAAAGCTTTCATGTAAATGCCAACTTCTTTGGCCCAATGGTTCTTGAGAAGAAGATTTTTAAAGATTTTCCCTATATATTTGTATGTAAAACTTTCATCCCCTATTGTGACCCCAACCTAACCCCAGGGGCCATACTTTGAACAAACTTGAATCTGCACTATGTCAGAAAGCTTTCATGTAAATGCCAACTTCTTTGGCCCAATGGTTCTTGAGAAGAAGATTTTTAAAGATTTTCCCTATACCGTATATACTCGCCTATAAGTCGGTCTGCCTATAAGTCGGTTGTATTTTTTAAGGTTATTTTGTAGGAATTTGTCATTGACCTGCTTATAAGTCGGTACAAATTTTTGTCAGAATAGGTTGACAATTTCAAGTCAATGCTCTAGTGTTTTTACCTATGTTTCAAAAAATATTTTGAGAAATTAATAATTATGAGGTGCTCAATATCCAAGCCATATCCGTTTGGGGTTTAAACGCATCCCTTGATCTATTATGGACCATGATCCCTTGTTTATCTAAGCAATTATGGTCTCCTAATGACCAGTACCTGACACCGTGTTTACTTACTGTTATTGTGGGATTCCGGTATAATTCCTTGTATCAACAATAGAGTTTTTATGAGTCAAGAATGATAATCTAAATTATCTGTTAACAATATTCGATCTTTTATGAAATATATTTCAGCCGGTATACATATGAATATTTCAATATTAAATCGGGTTCGTAATTCAATTTTACCGATAAACGATAGATTAGTTGAATTGAAAGTATTAGTTAACGGTATGTAAATAATTTTAAACTAGATAATAATATATAAATATTTGTACTTTATAAATGATTTTAAAATACATAAACAATACAATATGTCTAAATATTTGTGAACAATAATCATTTGTGTGGTAGTCCATGATAATCATCGGAGTTTTTTAAAAAACACTACATTACGCCGCCCAGAAAAATACCAATCTTCTTAGGATGCGCCTATAAGTCGGACATGGAGTTTTGGACCAAAAATTGACTCCCAAAAAACCGACTTATAGGCGAGTATATACGGTATATTTGTATGTAAAACTTTCATCCCCTATTGTGACCCCAACCTAACCCCAGGGGCCATACTTTGAACAAACTTGAATCTGCACTATGTCAGAAAGCTTTCATGTAAATCTCAGCTCTTCTAGCTCATTGGTTCTTGAGAAAAAGATTTTTTAAAGATTTTTCCTATATATTTCTATGTAAAGCTTTGATCCCCTATTGTGGCCCCATCCTACCCCCGGGGGCCATGATTTGAACAAACTTGAATCTGCATTATGCCAGGAAGCTTTCACGTAAATCTCAGCTCTTCTGGCTCATTGGTTCTTAAGAAGAAGATTTTTAAAGATTTTCCCTAGATTTGTAAGTAAAAGTTTGATCCCCCATTGTGGCCCCATCCTACCCCCGGGGGCCATGATTTTAACAAACTTGAATCTGCATTATGCCAGGAAGTTTTCATATAAATATCAGCTTTTCTGGCTCAGTGGTTCTTGAGAAGAAGATATTTAAAGATTTTCCCTATATATTTGTATGTAAAACTTTGATCCCCTATTGTGGCCCCATCCTAACACCGGAGGCCATGATTTTAACAATCTTGAATCTGCACTATATCAGGAAGCTTTCACATAAATCTCAGCTTTTCTGGCTCAGTGGTTCTTGAGAGGAAGATTTTTAAAGATTTTTCCTATATATATTTGTATGTAAATCTTTGATCCCCTATTGTGGCCCCATCCAACCTCTGGGGGCCATGATTTCTTGAATCTGCACTATGTCAGGAAGCTTTCATGTAAATTTCAGCTCTTCTGGTCCAGTGGTTCTTGAGAAGAAGATTTTTAAATGACCCCACCTTATTTTTGCATTTTTGTGATTATCTCCCCTTTGAAAGGCACATGGCCCTTCATTTGAACAAAATTGAAAGCCCCTCACCCAAAGATGCTTTTGGTCAAGTTTGGTTGAAATTGGCCCAGTGGTTCTGGAGAAGAAGTCGAAAATGTAAAAAGTTTACAGACAGACAGACGACGGACAACAGGTGATCAGAAAAACTCACTTGAGCTTTCAGCTCAGGTGAGCTAAAAAGCTGGTCCAGAGAGATAGCAGAGGATAAAATTAGTCCCAGATTCTGGTGTGGAAGAATGGAAATTACACACACACACACTGGCAACTTTCTATATCCACTGTAACATTTGTTGTGAGGGGATTGAAAATTATCTGATTTTAAGTAACTTTGTTGTGACGGGATTCAAATTACCTGATTTTATGCAACTTTTGTTGTGAGGGGATTAATAATTACCTGATTTTATGTTTGGTAATGACTGCCCTCCCCTCTGCATCCAAAGCCTCTAGCTCATTACAGGAAAATTCACTCACATCACCATAGTGACCTAATTTTCCATCTTGTTTTGGGTTAAGGTCTTTATACAAACCTTCCTCTGCTTGTATGGGTGTTGCTGAAGATTTACAAAATGTTGCCACACCTACAATTTTACATTATAATGAAGTGACTCCAGTCATGCAATGATCATATAACTCAAGGAATACATTGTTTAGGTCACCTGGAGGTTGCATCTCTCCAAGCTTCACAAACAAGACATGGGTAACAATACTCACCTATTTAAGTAAATATTCAAGTTCTTAAAGAGATTATATAGACTCATTAGTTTGGAATACAAATCGTGACTGAACAATATGCCCTGACATATGTTTCAGAGTTCATCTATATATATCTTTCTCATTGAAAGCCATCAATTCTAAAAAGATTCTCACATGCAATATTTGGAGTCTTAAGTAAGTAAATTCATTTAAGGTCGGCACTGTGTTTGTAATATAAACATAAACAAATAACAATTTTACATTACAATTTGTCTTGTGTTAATTAAATTCTGCACATAATACTACCCACAGATGCCATGTTGTAAAGATTTTGTGGTCCTGCCCTGGCCCCATGGGTCATGGTTTGAGAAAATTTGAATCCTTAAAGCTTACTACATGATGATGTTTTCAGTTTGATGTTTTTGACAAAGGAATTTTACAACCTCAAACACCCATGCTAATTCCAGCATCAATCATCTGATTAAGGTGGCTATCTAATGGTTTGTTAAAACATCTCTTCTGAAGTATGATTTCACTATCCACAGAGTGTACTCAAACTCTCAATTATTTTATATGAATTTTTTGTGATTTTTTCTGGAGTGATAAGAAGGTGCTTGCTTTGTTTGCAATTAAGAGATTCTATAGTCCAAATTTTACTGTGATTTGATGCATGATATGAATATCTAATATTTTTAAACATGCCTAAAAAACTAAGACAAACTTTAATTTTGATCTTTTAATAATAAAATATTTGAAAATTGAAAATGTTATATGTTAATATTTTTTAAATCTGGGGATAAAATCTTTAAAGAAAAAAAACATGCCAATTAGAAATAAGATAATACAGTGGAGCCTCAGTAATCCAGATGCTTCACCTTCCGGACGATTTTTCTAGGGAACGGAATTTTTATACGTTATTTTGCATCATTAATCCGGAAATTTGCGTTCCGGATCCGGACGGTCATTTTTTACTACAAAACATTAAAATGCATTAAAAATTGTACCGTTAATCCGGACGGTAATTTTTTTGAGGGAAGGTCTGTGTCGGACAATTTTAGCAAGGCGTAAATTGTTTAGAAAACATGCCAAACTGTCTAATTGAAGCGATTACCTGTACCCTGTCAACACCTCCATTTAATTAGGTGGTGTGTGATGATATGTCAATTAGATAGCTAGCAAGTGCCGATCGAGACAAGGTATTGCCAATTTTTGCACATAAGATCTGTATTGCTTGTAGTGTTGAATTTTGTAAATAAATCTGTAGTTTATAATCTTGATCAATAGCTTAATAGTATTAATAAATTAAACATCATGCCATAATGACATGTTTTATCGAATGCTAAACATATCAGTTGTACTGATTCGTGTATTGATATCGGCTTATTCAAATTTAAAGAGTGTAGATCGTACTTCTAGATTCTGGATTTTATACTGTAGATTGGCATGAAATATACATGTTTGTTCATGCACATGTATATGTAGTAAGTTTTTAATGTTTAGAATGCCACGCATGTAGAATGTACCTGTCTACGATTGATTTTTGTTACGATGTTGTAGAGCTTTATTACTTTCAAATTTTTAAACTTTCGGTAAAAGTGAGAAAATTACCATTTTCAGGAAAATGACAATTAAATTTTGTATATACTCGTAATGCTGGTTTCACCCGTGTTTTGTTCCGTTATTATCGCATCATGAAAATAATAGGTCCGCGTGGCTAGATCAAAGCAGTAGTAGGCCTTAATATAACGATTTTGTTCTCCCGATATTGGCTTGGATAATTATAGAATAAGAAATATAAACTCTGGCAGATGGAATTTTGGTTAAAGAATGTTGTCAACTGACATGATAAACACAAAATTCTTAAATCAACTTTGGACGATGAAGATTGTTTTAATAGACCGCCGAACTTGTGAATCGTGACAGATGGAAATGACTGGCTTCTTTACGAAGTAAAAGTGTAATGAAAAGTTTGAATTGTAAAAGATTATGTTAGTTACTACACTGTAATGATTTGTTTATTTATAGTTACATATATAATAGTGCTTCATTACTTGTTTTATTGCATACGATACAGTTTTGTATATCAATTTGTAGTGCTAATATAAATGTACAATGTAAGCATAGGCAAATACACTGCACGCGTATATTTCAATTTTAGTGCTTTGAAATGCATGTAAATGTTAGCATTATCATAATTTATTTACTAATGCAAATGGTCAAATCCAATGACAGAATGTGGTTAATTCACTACGCATCAATAAAGTAAGCATATTGGTTACTTATGTAAAGATAGAAATATGCGATTCAGTTATCCGGACGTTTCATTTATCCGGACGATTTTGCTGGGAACCAAAGTGTCCAGATTAACAAGGCTCCACTGTATATCAGACAAATATATTTTAAAACATTGAAATGGTCAAAATTCAGAAATATTAAAATTTTTAAAATTTGAACCAAGTCTGCATGATCAGAATTATAAAACAAGAGACTCATGGGCCACATTGCTCACCTGAGTCACCTAGGCTCATATCTAAAGATTTTTCCTGTATATAATCGCATGTAAAACTTTGATCCCTATTGTGGCCCCAACCTACTTCCAGGGGCCATGATTTTTTCAAAATTGAATCTGGACTCCCCCAGGGGGGGGGGGGGGGGGGGGGGAGGGGGGGGGGCATGATTTTAATAAACTTAAATTTGCACTATGACAGGAAGCTTTCATGTAAATTTCAACCTTTCTGGCCCAGTAGTTTTTGAGAAGAAGATTTTTAAAGATTTTCCCTATAGATTTGTATGGCCCCATCCTACCCCCAGGGGCCATGGTTTTAACAAACTTGAATCTGAACTATGTCAGGAAGCTTTCATGTACATGTAAATATCAGCTTTTCTGGCTCAGTGGTTCTTGAGAAGAAGATTTTTAAAGATTTTCCCTATATATTTGTATGTAAAACTTTGATTCCCTATTGTGGCCCCATCCAACCCCCGGGGACCATGATTTTAACAAACTTGAATCTGTACTATATCAGGAAGCTTTCATGTAAATTTCAACCTTCCTGGCCCAGTGGTTCTTGAGAAGATTTTTAAATGACCCCTCTGTTTTTGCATTTTTGTGATTATCTCCCCTTTGAAAGGGACATGGCCCTTCAATTGAACAAATTTGAAAGCTCTTCACCCAAGGATGCTTTTGGCCAAGTTTGGTTGAAATTGGCCCAGTGGTTCTGGAGAAGAAGTCGAAAATGTAAAAAGTTTACAGACAGACGACGGACAACAGGCGGTCAGAAATTCAGCTCAGGTGAGCTAAAAAAGTAGTCATTGAGAACACTACATTCCCTTGATGTAAAATTGTTTACAAATTAATCGGTACTTTTTTCTCTCTTTTGGTTCAAATCTAAAATATCTAATATATCTATATATAATAGATCTAATATATCTAAAATTTGGTCATTTCATTTCAATTTATATGTTTCTTGAAGATTTTAGCTATAGATTAAAAAAAGTAATAAAAAGTTATGATTTTCATAAACATTTTTTTATTTACTGGGTAATTAACTTTAAAAAAAAAACAACATTTAAATTACGAGTCTTCTTTGCAGGTTTTATTAGATATCTATATATATATCAGCATGCATAAAATCAAAGCGAAGTTTGAAATTTAAAATCTCTTATTTGCAAACAAAACACCTATCATTCCGATAAAACTTCATATAAAATAACTGAGAGTTGGGGCTTAGATTCAAATTTCTATTGTGGCTAATTATCACAATATTTCAGCGAACAAACTATCAGAATTCATTACTATAAGCATTATAAGAAAGACAAAATGCATATAATTTTATATACTTTGGAAACATGTGATGTGTCCTTTGATTGTTTAGCAAATAACAGGGCACTTTGTCAATAACCATCAGGTCTTTTGGTGGCTCTTTTGCTATGTGGTACACATTGGCTTTTTAATGATACACTATAAACATTGAATATGACATTTATATAAACTCATATGTATGTATATTGCAGGATTTTAAATTTTTAATACCAGGTATATATCTCTGTTATTTTCATATCAATATAAATAGCATGCTAGTATGGATTTTACAAGACATCGTAGACGCTTTTCTTGGAATTCTTCTGGTCATCATTATAAGTGTATTTTCAAAAATACTGTTGAAATATAAAAAATTTGCACTACTTTTATTTTATTCCTAGTCTTTTTACATCAAGTCCTCTGAAGTGGTTTTAGATCAGCCCTTCAGATACCCCTTAATCATGTGAATATATGTTGGTTATGCCAAAAAAATATTATAAAATATGATAATGGGGATATTACTGAATATATAATATTACCAACCACACAAGTTTATGATCTACCATGGTCGAAACCTTTTCTTTACAAGTACAAACTGCCAATAATGAATTACCTCCATACCAAAAATTCAAACAAAATCACAATACTTTGGGACATGACATAATGATTAAGCCTCTGACATTTTGTACTTCATTAATTTAATTACACTGCATGTATATATACAATGTTCTGATGATGACCACCTGTAGGTTGACACTGCAGTCAACAAATACAATTTTATCTGTGCACTTTAACCAAAGTGTTGTCTGTACTTTGATCGTAGAATTGATGGGCTGTGGATATTAGCCTGGATAACTATAATGCAAAAACTCCAGGTTTAAATTCCTGGTCCAACCATAAATTTTCTCCTTCAAACTACAAATGGTGCCATGGCCATCCCTGTTCTCAGGAATCAATAGATAAAAGTCCTGGCTAAGGTGAACTTGTGCTGTCATTTTCAAGGTAAAAGGCTATTTATAGAGGGAGGAATGTAAAATGGTAGACTGTTAGAACACCTGAATAAGTAATGCAGGGGTCCTGGGTTCGATTCCTGATCGTGGCTGGATTTTCTCCTTTCCTACTACAAATGGTGTTAATACATGAACAGTATCATCTTCACTAGCCAAGGCCGGGTGACAATACACAGTTTTTCTCTTTCGGTGAATGAGAAACACTGTGTCGTCACCCTTGGCTAGCGAAGATGGAACAGTATATGACAGTGCACATGTATTTTTTTCATTGTTTCAAACTTGTGAAAATGAGATTGATTGATTTTACCAGAATATCCACTTCGCTTCTTTGAGAATGAGAAGTATGAGTTATAGCCCTCTACTATTGCTGTCGGTTCATCCAGCATGTCCCCTGAAATTTATTAGGTTTCAATATCAAATTCATTTCTGTACATAGACTGCCAATCAAGGATGCATGTAGGATTTATCTGAAAACAGCATTGCATAGTGTCAGTTTTCCATAGTTTACTGATTTTTGTAGATCAGTAATTGTTCATCTGTCATTTACTGGTTTTGAATTCATGCATACAGTGTAACAATAAAATCCACATAAACTCAGAGCTTCCTTAATCAGATTACTGTATCCAGGTCAGTGGGATGACCTTTGACCTGAAAATCACTTGAGTTGTCCACTTAATTGTCATTGACACTCTGTGTATGATATTTGATGATTGACTGAAAGGTATCTCAACAAGAGGCCCACAAGCCTTATCAGTCACCTGAGTATAATTATAGTTAAAAAGTATCACAATCCACAAAGGTTTTTAAAAGTGTCAGTGAAAGGTAACCTCTTCTCTGGTAGAATTTAAACTATGGAATGCACTTTGTGCCATCATTTCAAATAATGTATGACCCGCTGTTATGGATATTATTCCAAAATGTATTTTCATTCTCTGTACTTTTACAGCTTTTACCACACTTTATGCAACACCACCAATGAAGTAAAATTCTAAATTCATTGGTCCAAACTTTGATCCCCTATTATGGCCCTATTAACCTACCCCTGATGGTAATGATTTGAACAAAATTGACTCTGCACTACCTAAGGATGCTTACATATCAATATGACTAAATCATGGCCCTGCTGTTTTTGAGAAGATTTTTTCCTATATACCTTTAATCCCCTAATGTAACCCCACCTTACTTCAGGGGGCCACAATTTGACCAATTTTCAAAAATCTTCTCTATAATCACATATCTGTAAGAACAATCTTATAGAGCAGGAATGTCTCTACCAAAATTTTATGATTCTTGGGATAGAGGTTCTGACTCCAAGACGGGGCCTAAATTTGGCATGAATTAGGAGAAGAAGAAAGAGATGTACCAAAATAGAGAATTTTGCAACCCTAGGATTCTTGACTCTAGGGTGGGTCCAAAATAGTCATACAGTATTAATATAACAAAATTGAAAACTTTCAAAGAAGCAGGTACAGTTTCTACAGTCATCTGGCCCAGAAAATGGACGATTTCTGTAGGAATCCCGAAATCTGGCATTAAAATAAGAAATACATATGCAAACCCAAACTACATTTAATTTGATCCAAAATTGCTTTGTGTTGTATAACAGGAGCATAAAATTGCCCAAAATGCCAAAATAAATTAAATAAATTCAGGGGGTTTTCTTTTCAGAAAACATACATTACTGCCCATGCGTCGAACAAATTCATATTTAAATACATTTTTCATCTTCTATTCACACACAACCAGGGTTTGACATTTACTTTTTTGAGCACTAGACCAGTCGGGCTACTTCATATGATTTTTACTAGACCTGACCTTACATCCACTAGCCCCGACCAACTTTCCAGAAAGACGTTAACTGATAGTTTTTCCATATTTAGATACTTAATTCAAGTTACAAACGTTAAGTTTGAACTAAAACATATTTAATTGTCTCCAAAAAATCTTTAATCTTGTCATTTATTTGATGCTTTTATTTTCAAACACATTTTCTGTTTCTTTAAATTTTACCGGCACGGAAATTATTTAGTCCATTTAGAATAAAATGACCTAAACTGTTTTTTTTTTTTTTAATTTCTATTTCATAAGCCCTATTTTGAGTCTTCCCAACCTTTTCATTTTTATTTTTTTTTGTCTTGGGACATCTTTCCTTGAGGACAAAAAGGCATATGCAACTGCGAAAAAGGGTCCAGATGCAGCAGCACGTCATAATGAGAAATCGGTGATAGAAATCTCTAGATGTTTGTGTCACAATAAAAAAAAATATAGAGACATTCCTGCACATATATCAACACCGAAAAATGGTTGTTCATGACATAATTTATTAATTGGATAAACACTTTCTTATAAATATTTAATTCATTTCAATTTATATCCATTTATCCGAAACATAACTTTACACACATATTAACATCGAGTAAATGTCGTAAAACATCACACCTGACTTATTTAGTTAAGCATCCTAAACATTAAAAAATGGAAAAATAATATTTTGAAAATTTTCAACTCAAATCGTGTCCATGCCCCTTTAAGGAGGTATACTACATTGTCATAATGGCTGACTTCCTTTTAAAACATGAATGAAAATATAAATATCGATCAGCATTGTTTGTCTATTCTTTTTTTATTTTAAAAATGAGCAGCTCAGGACCCAGTTTCAAAATATTATTTTTCCATTTTTTAATGTTTAGGATGCTTAACTAAGGTATTTCCAATGGTCAGCAAAAATTCAAATGTCAGTTGTCGAAGTACATGGAAGATATGGATCGAGCTCATCATTCTTTGTTATGTAATCAAAGCTGTGCTATGTCTTTGTTTACATAGGTTAAATAGTTTTGTTTAAGGTGGGTCCTTAGTCCTGGAATTTTGGGGTTTAGGTAGCATTTTTTTGTTTGGAATCAATAAATTAACATTCAGAGTAATGAAAAAAGGCAAAACAGTTAAGGATTTCCATATTAATTTTCATTACAGACACTACTGAAGTCGTGTACCCCTATGTAGATTTTTATGAAATTCATTGGAAACAGTTCTTTGTTGTTATTTTAAAATAAAAACAACAAAATATTTTTTGAATTGCATTTATTTATCGGGAAACATGTCAATAACTAAAACACATGTCATTTTCAATATGTTCATCAAGTTTTAGAATGATATGTGCAAAATTATTGAATTAGCATTATTCTCCAAACTGTTAAAAAACAAACAAATGTGGACGCATTTTCCTTATAGCATGGTTTACATATCATTTTTTCTGTTTATATTAGTAGATGTACATCTGTTATATTTATTTATGAAAAAAAACCCATACATTTCCTTAATAATTTCAAATCTATAGCTTCCAGAGTATGTATACCCCCATAAAAACGAAGTCTGGCACCATACAGTTGAGCTATTCAAAATCACTCGGGATTAAAATTTTATGTAATTTCATGAAAAGACACAGATAATGATTCCTTATCACCTTGGTAAAATGTTTGTCAAAAATAAAGGAAATCTATCACATAATGAACTTGATAAAATAATTTAATGAAAACAGAGTTATTGTCCTTGGATTCAATATTTTGAAACATATCATTGACTTTTCAAATATAACTAAGACTTTTGAAATATTTTATGGCTAACAAGATTTTTTACAATAACTATTGAAAAAGGCTCCAACAAAATTTATGTTCCTGTCATTAAATCATTGACTTTGCAAAATCCTATGACGTCACAGGAGTGTGGAACTACGTTAAAGGAGATTTTTTCAATTTACAAGTGAATTATGAACGCAATTAAATACTTTCTAGTATTTGGCACATCTCATTTTGTTTTAAACATGCTATTCTTATGCCTCCGCCACAATAAGTGGTCGGGGCATATAGTTGTAACAGGAAGGGAGAAAATGCAACGTACCAGACCGGAATTCGAACCTGGGCCCCCTGAATCTCTAGTCAGGTGCTCTACCAACTGAGCTATCTGGCCACCAGCGATCGAACCCGACTGACCACTACATAGTTTTACCCTTGTCCATCCTTCTGTCCTTCCGCAACACCCAGTTTTCCAGACTTTTTTTCTAAAGTCCTTGAGATATTGAATTAATTATTTGTATGCAGGTGTATATTGATGAGTTACAGATCAAGTTTGAGTTTTCTTCTGGTTTGTTGATTTTTGATGGAGTTGTGCCCTTTAATGTAGAAAACATTATTTTTATTGTTGTCGAGTTCTTCATTGTATTAAATGCATATAATATACATTCTGAATACCACATTCAATGTTATATATACTTTGATGGATTTTCTACATTTGACTATACTGCAGACAGGGGCATTTGAGTCGTGCCGACACATCAGTGGTCTATTAAGCAATCTATAATATGTAAACAAACAGGGAGTGTCTATCGGCACGACGGTCGTGCCGATTATATTTACTATTCGCACGACGGTCGTGCCAATTATATTCACTATTCGCACGACAGTCGTGCCGATTATATTCACTATTCGCACGACGGTCGTGACGATTATATTCACTATTTGCATGACATATCCATGCGACATATAAGAGAGATAACTCTGATTCAATGTAATATGCAAATAAGATTGAATTTTAAACAACATCAAGTTCCAACTATTTTTTGTTGTTGTTATATAAATAATTAAATAACGACAGTCAGTTTTCGTGGTGGAGAGATTGAGGTTCATTGTTCAATTGTCTTTTTACCCCATAGAACCCCAGAAATACCCCCATAGAACCCCAGATATATCCCAAAGAACTCAATAAAATAAAAGTTATTCGGTTTAGATTTATAGAGGTGTTGTTCACAAGGCTGGAGGGGATGTTCACCCCCATCCTCCTTATTTTGTTTGCAGGGGCGGATCCAGGAATGGCAGTTAGGGGGGCGCAACTTCAAATGAGACAAAGGGTCATGGGCCCCATGAGGCCCCCAGTTTTAAATTGTCATTGTCGTGTGAATAACTGTTGCAATTAGCACGACCGTCGTGCGGATAATCTGGGTTATTGGCACGACTGTCGTGTGGATAGCCTTGGCCAAACAAACATTATTTTGTCATTAATCTGGAATGATTCTAGGCGCAAGAAGTTGGCAGTTTTATCTGTAAAGGTCTACAATGTAAACAACCACCACTGAGCTACACTCGCGAATCTCAGTGATTGTTGTTAACATTGTAGACCTTTAGGCCAGATAAAAAGTAGAGTGCTGCCAACTCATGCGGTTGCATTTAAGTTTGAAAGCGTTGGTTTTTTTTATCCCTTAATATCTTTATTTCTTACTTTTGTACAGTTCAAGAAAGGTAGGTCTTGTGATTTTTATCTTGGAAAAAATACTAAATATACTTTTAAATATGGTAAACACAACAAAAACACTCAGTAACAACTGAAATGCGTATACGATACACGTTATCATTATTATGTAAGTCTGACCTACGTACTTGTGACTTTAGTTTCTTGGAGGCATATAATATCAGCATCCAGAGAATCAAACAATGAAGATAGTTTAACTTTACTGGCTCTGATTCCATTTATATTCCAAGTCAATACCTTCATCTTGCGAATAGTCAGAATTGACTAGTTTTACACCAATCCCATGAGGGCAGGCGATAAATGTAGTACGGCTGAAAGCCAAACGACGGTTTCCAGAAACTTGCGATTATATAAATGACTATGGCTTTGGTGTGTAAAACGTTGCTATATTCGATAATCTTGTGATCACAGGCAATTGCATCGCTTGGGGTCGAATTTACTATATAAAGAGTACTCTTTATATAGTAAATTCGACCCCAAGCGATGCAATTGCCTGTACTTGTGATGTATGTTCAATATCTTCTGATGTATGTTAGGCCGTTCTTGGCAGTCTGATATTGACTACGGATAACTCATTGGAAATAAACCATATGGCTTTCATGGGTTATCCTTGGCATAGGTATTAATTTATTCACTGTGCTCTTAAAGTCAAATAGCTGTTAAAGTAATTCCACCCTCCTGTGATGTCATCAGATTTTGCAAATTCAATGATTTCTTTACATTTATGCGTGATAGGAACATACATTTTGTTGGAGTCTTTCCCGATAGTTATTGTAAAAATTCTTGTTAAAAATAAACTATTTCAAAAGTCTAAATTATAGATGAATAATCAATGATACGTTTTGAAATATTGAATCCAAGGGCAATAACTCTGTTTCTATTGATTTCTTTATCAAGTCTATTATGCGATAGATTTCCTTTATTTTTACAGACATTTTGTATATTTTTGTGAAGATACACTTTCATGAAATTGTTATGAATGCTACTATATCGTCATAACCAGTTTGTATGAAATTTTGATAACGCTGTTTAAGGAAAATTGCAATTTTCTGACGGTGATAGATGATTCTGTTTATGTACGTCTCGTATCTTAAAAAGTGTGATGACATATGTATTTTATTTGATAATTTGTTAGTTTTAACTCTAATGAATGGAAATAAATACATTTCTCAAACTTGTATCAGATAAAACTGCGAGTATGGAGTTACCTTAACGTTTACCCTTTTAACGTATGTATTTTTAAACAACAACTTTTGTTTTAACTATGTGTTCCTCTGTGATATTGTCTTGTATTTATATTTTATTATTATAAATAGTCTATTATAAAATATGCGTAAAATCTAGAGAATGTTAGCGTTCAATATCCTGAGAATACGCCGGTTTCGAGGGGTGGGTGTAAATGTAGTCCGGGACATATGTCCCGGGACATATGTCCCGCGATGTCCGATATTGATGTTTGCCGATTTATCGTTATGCGTTAGTTTTTCTTCAATTATCTTACTGAGTGTGTTTTAAGACGATCACCAAGAGTCTTCATTGTGAATTTGGTGTGTGGAAATTGCCTAATTATTTAATAAATGGCTTTTATTTTTTCTTCAGGGTGTAAAGGTAGTTCCGAAGATTTTACGAAGAAAACGCATTTCCGGTTTTTGTTTTTGCCTCGTTTAAGTACAAAGCACTTATAATCTTTAAGTATTGTGTCCTATTGATAATCATAATAGACTATTTTATCTGGTTATTTTAAATAATCTCACTAATCAAAACATTAAACAGGGTTTTATATCCTTTTTTTCTCGGGACATCGCAGTTAAATGAGATACTAATGAGAGAATCGGACTGATATGAAACATTAAATCCGAATTCATCTAAAGACTAATTTATTATTATTAATTTATTATCATTATTATTCAAACGCAATGTTAGATGTTTAAATTAAATGTAATTTGTAATTCATATACAATATCGTGGAAAGATCAATAAAATTGGTATTGGGGTTGTTAGCCGTAAGTTAATTAAACATGTAAAGTCTAATTAAATTACGTTGCCCAGCTCTAAAGAGCCATAATTTTATTAATCTGCTAAATCTGCACCGAATCATATATTTACTTTTTTCTGATACTTTATTTTTAAAATGAAATATATATATTATTTATTTGATATTTTGCTAAATATGCACCGAATCATAGATTTACTTTTTTCTGATGCTTTATTTTCAGAATGAAATATATAGATTTTTAATTTCGGCAATGTAATTAAAGAGTTAACTTATGTTTATAAACAAACCAGTGAGATGTTAATTTTGTAATTTGCCACCCAACACGTTAAAGAATTTGAGCATTCAATTTCAAGACTCATCATTATAATCACAAGCCTGCAACTATATCATAAGTAATTTTGATGATTTGGAGAATGGGTGGTGGCAAAACTTTGTCAACCACTCAAGTAAAATAGGAGCAAGTAATTTACTTCTCATCGTTAAATCATGTGAGCACTTCGAGCTGCGTTTGAATAATCATGAGACGATAATTAATCTTGATAGCAACACACATCAATTAGTAAATCCATGTATTGATTAATAAAAATGAAAAATTTTCTTATCTATCATAGACATTTTTAATGGCATTGAAGATAAAATTTCAATATACTCCCGGAGAATTAAATGGCAAAATCTTTTGATTTCTTGAATTACTTTATTGGGAGAACTTAATTTTTTCCAAAAACCCTTAAAATTTGCGTCATTTTATTAATTTCACCTTATTAAAAATGATAGAAAATAGTACAGATGACTAAATAGGAGACATATTTCAAGTCCTATAAAATCCAGACCCCCTGCCTCATAAAGTGCCCCCCCCCCCCCCCCCCCCGTAACCACAATTCCTGGACCCGTCCCTGTTCATTACAAAATGCAACATGTACATTAACTGTAGATATTCCATAGAGAGGGCAGTTTATATATATTTACATGTATTTCATTTCATTTTATTCAGGTATAAAATATCACAGAATGTCATGATTGTAGATTTAAAATAACAAATTGAAACCGGCATAATCTATAGCACTATTCAGTTATAACAGTTAAAGAATAAGTGACTGTATGAATAACATAACAAAATATATTGATACCAAATCTTATAATTTATGGTACTTTATATCAGTTGTAATTAATTTTCCTTACTAGAAATTACCCTTCAAATCACTTGTATAGCTATTCATAATACGGGTTGAAACTGTCACCTTATTCCGGTTTTAATTTTACAGTCTTCGTGTCGAGTCAACCACCGAAGCGATGTCCCATAAAAAGAAGGACGAGCATTCATATAACATGCTGAATATTTCGTAAATCTTTTTATCAGGACATGAAACAATATCTATACAACAGCAAAAGCAACATAAAACACAGAAAAGGTTTTATTTCAATTATTAACAAGGCAAAAACAAAAACCGGAAATGCGTTTTCTTCGTAAAATCTTCGGGACTACCTTTACACCCTGAAGAAAAAATAAAAGCCATTTATTAAATAATTAGGCAATTTCCACACACCAAATTCACAATGAAGACTCTTGGTGATCATCTTAAAACACATTCAGTACGATAATTGAAGAAAAACTAACGTATAACGATAAATCGGCAAATATCAATATCGGACATCGTGGGACATATGTCCCGGGACATATGTCCCGGACTACATTTACACCCACCCGGTTTCGAGATACGTCCGAGTTATTTCCCTTTGGAGAACTCTCGTACTTAGTAAGGTGCAAAACAAATTGTTTACACGCGGGAGTGGGACACATATTGTAATGATTAGTGAAAAACGCAGAGTAGACCTAGATTCAGGGCAATAATGGAATGACCTGTTCTCCCTCAAAGTGGACTACTCTGAATCTTCAAAAAGACCGCCTCCCCGATTTTACTGAGGGAGATCCGAGGGTCGATCGACCACAGAAGAAGAATAGCAATCTACCTTCAATAAGCCCTTCCCCCGACTATACTGTGGGGATCCGTGGGCGATCGACTCTAGGAAGAGGAGATGGACCCATCCACCACCTTCTGGAGGACCAAATTATCCCCAGATCTTCAAGGGGATCCGAGGGTTGACCACCATCGTCGCCTCGCCGCAACAAACCTAGTGTAGCAGGGCCCCTACTGGGCAGTCTGCACTTTAAATCTTCACCATCGTCGACTGTTAGCTGTTTGTAGATATATATGGAATGTTTACAACGATAAATATGTAAGGCCATAAGGGTTACTTCCTTTTGAAAACTAGTAAATTTATGGCTTGACTTTACTGTATAATTATTTTTCACAAGTGTCTATCTGTACATGAATGATATATACATTCCCAAATCCCTATGTAAAGTAGTCCACCGTAAAGGGCACGTATTATATGTAGGATATTTATAAATCTCTTCAAAACTTCCGCTCTGACTAACTTGGAACAAATGATTAGCGAGCCAGATTCAATTCGATCTCTGTCGTATGGTGGGTGGATTTACGGGAGTGTAATGTATATTTCATGAACAGTTATTTTAAGATCTACTATTTTCCATTTTATATCTTAAATCTTGAAAAAAATATCCCGTCTTAACGTAGTTCCACACTCGTGTGACGTCATAGGATTTTGCAAAGTCAATAATTTAATGATAGGAACATAAATTTTGTTGGAATCTTTTTCAATAGTTATTGTAAAAAATCTTGTTAGCCATAAAATATTTCAAAATTCTTAGTTATATTTGAATAGTCAATGATATGTTTCAAAATACTGAATCCAAGGACAATAACTCTGTTTTCATTCAATTATTTATCAAGTCCATAATGCGATGGATTTCCTTTATTTTTGACAAACATTTTACCAAGGTGATAAGGAATCATTATCTGTGTCTTTTCATGAAATTACATACAATTTTAATCCCGAGTGATTTAAATAGCTCAGCTGTATGGTGCCATACTTCAGTTTTTGATGGGGGTATACATAATCTGGAAGCTATAGATTTGAAATTATTAAGGAAAGGTATGGATTTTTCCCCATGAATAACTATAACAGATGTAACTCTACTAATATAAACAGAAAAAATGATATGTAAACCATGCTATAAGGAAAATGCGTCCACATTTGTTTGTTTTTTAACATTTTGGGGAATAACGCTAATTCAATAATTTTCCACATATTATTTTAAAACTTGATGAACATATTGAAAATGACATGTATTTTAGTTATTGACATGTTTCCCGATAAATAAATGCAATTCAAAAAAATATTTTGTTGTTTTTATATTAAAATAACAACAAATAACTGTTTCCAATGAATTTCATAAAAATCTACATCGGGGTATATGACTTTAGTGGTGTATGTAATGAAAATTAATATGGAAACCCTTAACTGTTTTGCCTTTTTTCATTACTCTGAATGTTAATTTATTGATTCCAAACAAAAAAATGCTACCTAAACCCCAAAAATCCAGGACTAAGGACCTACCTTAAGAGATACATCATATAACTATATTATGTATCTATTAAGACATTTGGGGGAAGATTTTTAAAATATCAATAATAAAGTTCTTCCAAATAAAAGAAAAGTCTTCGTACAACAACCATCCCCATCCCCCCCCCCCCCCCCCCCCCCGTCACTTTACAAAACGATGGTACGTGTCTGTATATAGTCCCAAACTATAAAATATGCACACATTTTCAATTGTTCAAACACATTTAGGCCTATGAGTCAACATTAATTATCCAATAAAGTATAAATATATAGTTAATATCTATATACAATGTAGATGCATCGTGTTGACCTACATGCACTTAAAATATAATAATCTTTGAAATCATAAAACAACTACTTTTTGTAGAAGAAGAGATGTAAAATATATACATAGGCTTATAGAGATAAAAACAAATTTTGTTTATGGAGTGATATGTTTGATTTAGTATGCAGTGCCCAAATAGTATGGTATAGGAAAATTTTACTGCCTCTGCCAACAGGGCCATCTCTGTCTCCTCTCAATTCTGCTTGTGCATTTTCTTTGCGTTCTTTTCATTCATTATTTTAGTCCAGACGACAAGTGAAAAAAAACCGGAAGTATGATGTACGCATGCTCAAGACACGGTAACTAAGCACGTAAGCTTAGTTGAAAACTTAGTCGAGTAGTAACGTACGCATGTATTTACGTCGTTTCGTGAAACGCGGTTTGCGCCAAACTAAGATTATACGTAACTAGATTTACGTAGTCGGCGTAAGACTTAGTTAGTTGAAAATTTACACTTATTGATGAAACGGCTGTTGGAAAGCTGAAGAAAGAAATTCGGTACCCGTACCCAGGAGAACTCGTATCCAGAAATTTGGGTACGAGTTCTCCTGGAGGAGTCGTACCCGGGTACGACTTGGGGCGACTTCGGTTCGTACCCGTGTTGCAACCGAACGGAGAGAGTTTCAATTCTTATATGACGTATTGTGACAATTGAACTCTACTCAACTAACCCTGCCTTCTATGAGGGTTAGTGTGGTAGCAATATGTCGGTCTTGGAATAATACTGCGCAAGTGTCAGTTTTCAAATGATGGATGTGATTGGATGGAGTATTATACATGGGAGTAAGAAAGAACATTGGAATATTTACCTTACTATAGAAAAGTCATACCCATCAATATCTGGGTACGAGTTCTCCTGGAGAAAAACTTTGTCATTTTAACAAATAGAAATGTGGGTACGAGTTCTCCTCGAGTAAAACTTGTCAATTGTATTATAAAAATCTGGATACGAGTTCTCCCAGAGAAAAACTTTGTCATTTCTGTTATAAAAATCTGGGTACGAGTTCTCCCGGAGAAAAAACTTTGTCATTTTATCTGATAAATCTGGGTACGAGTTCTCCTGCAGAAACACTTTGTCATTTCTATCATAAAAATCTGGGTACGAGTTCTCATGGAGAAAAAAAAATTGTTATGAAAATCTAGGTACGGAGAAAAAAAAATCTTAAGCACTTTATTAAAAGGATTCTCCTGGAGAAAAACTATGTCTTTTTTGTCATATAAATTCTGGTAAGAGTTCTCCTGGAGAAAAAGTTTGGCATTATATAGTAATCAAAATTTTGATACGAGTTTATCTCATTAAGAATTGTACCATTTTAGGTATTGGAATCTGGGTACAATTTCTCCTTGAAAAAATTGAGGATTTCATACATTATACATAATTTACTATGAATATCCCTTTCAATTGAATAAAAAAAGTAAATACAATTATCATACTTGTTTTGTTTTGTTTTTTATTTGAATTGCTGTTTGGCTTGAGACTTATTGTAATTAAACACCAATTTTAAACCTACGACATTGTATTTTATAGCGTACCTCTATTCTCCGGCACATGGAGGAAAACTCGTATCCAGATTCATATGAAAAAATGACGAAGTTTTTCACCAGGAGAACTCGTACCCAGATTTTTATGAGAGAAATTAAATGACAAAGTTTTTTCTGCAGGAGAACTCGTACCCAGATTTATCCGATAAAATGACAAAGTTTTTTCTCCGAGAGAACTCGTACCCAGATTTTTATAATACAATTGACAAGTTTTTTCTCGTACCCAGATATTTATGGGTACGACTTCTCTTGGAGAACTCGTACCCGAGTACGACTTCTCCTGGAGAAGTCGTACCCGGGTACGACTTCTCCAGTTGAACTCGTACCCAAATTTCTGGGTACGAGTTCTCCTGGGTACGAGTTCTCCAGAAGTCAGAAATTCGAGGGGTAAGAATAAATAATTAATGAAAGGGTAGAATTGTAGAGTAGCACCAGTGGTAAGAATCTCGGGAAATTGAGGCGAGATACTGGGGGCTGTAAATCGAAAGATTGAAACACCTAGTATCATAAAAATAAAGTTTGCGATGCGGTTTTTAGATTCATTTCTCGATGAGCAAAAAAATATATATATATACTGTCAATGCTTATAATTCAATTTTAAACACAAATAATGTATACATATTTAAGCTAAATTTATTGTAAATAACAAGAATCAACAAGAAACAAACAAGTACATGTAATTAACACGCGGAGTGATTTTATTTAGGACTTGTTGATTTCAACACGTTGATTACTCTAGCTCCGGATGTACATTAACATTGATCGAACAATTGTGAAAAACAGAATTGTTGATAAATGATTTGGATGATAATTTTGTATTTTGTTCTTTGAACATTGATTGCTGAAGCAGGTATGTGCTCTGGTCGTCCGGTGTAGCGGTGATCGCGGTCGCTGGTGCTCAGGGTCGCTCTAAATATAGCGGTAGCCCTGCTGTTCGACGCTCGCATAATTCGACCCATAGGTAATTGTAAACATTTTATATGGCTGTAATCAGCAATTCTTGTGAAGTATGGTGATGAAAAAAACCCAAAAGACAATAAAACAATTGGTATTATTGAATTATTTTGTTTTAAAATCCAGAAAATGCTTTGGTTTTTAATTCTACATCTGAAATTGTGATCGGCATATGAACTTCATTTATGCACATATTTTAATGAGAAGACGTGCATTTTAACTAATATATTAAATTATATAACTAGTGCAGCTCCTTTAGCAAAAATATCAACAGAAACTTACTAATAATTATTCATTTTACATGCAAGAATCATCGAGATCGGCATCCCACCAATGTCGTCCTGTACTCGAGCGATCGAGTCTCGACTGATTTATATCATTATGATTATGATAACAATACCTTGAAAGTAAGATAGTGGTTTAAAAAGAAAAAGTAAATAATATTGTTTTTATTGTCTATGATTCAATTGCTAGTATGAATAAATGCGAATCATGATCACACTGTACCAGTTTAATTCAAAACAAAGTTGTGACTCGAATTTCCTCTATTGTGTTTTTTATATCGAAAAGCCATCAGCTATGTCAATGAAATATTTTTATGTAGGTGTTGAAATGCTTAGGTATTTAGTTTTAATTTTTTGCGCAATTACTTATGAATTATGAATTTAAAGCAGATTTTTGACATAGTTTGTGGTCACTCAGGTCAGAATAATCCAAGCCCCATGACTAATTTTCATTTGTAATTAAATGAGCACAAAGCACAACTAGCCAATCCAATAAACTTATCATGGTTATGTAACACTAACCTGACTAAGAAGATAGGTGCCTGTTTTTGACCGACTCAGGTTTACATTTCTAGGTAAACATCATATCTATAGATATATCTAGTGTTTTTCAATGATGATATCAGACATTCAGTATTTGAAAAGTGGATAATTTATGTTGAATACTAATGCAATAATCAATTATCTTTTAAATGAACAATATGAATTATTTACCCTGTGAAAAACGAATAGAGAACATCCTATATATTGGACATTCTCGAGCATACAGTAAAAATGTGCATAATCATTTGCATGAAATTTCTATATGGTAGAGCCTTGATATTTAGAGGTCAAAGGGCAAGTATTATGACATCATTTACTGATCCTTTTAATTCTTTCTGCATTGAATTTGTCAATTCTCCAAAACATCCCAATTTCCCTTATTGCGATACATTTTAATCTGTGATCCATTTCAATCAGTCTGTTGATTTTTTTGTTGGATTTGAATTATACATTTTTTTCGAAGTAATCTGTAGAGTAGCATAATTTCATGTGAATTTGCAATTTTTGAGCTACGTCTGTTCTTTAATAACATCAGGTTGCACTCAAATACAGTGACAAATCTATACCTTACTGTGGGGTTTGAATGAAAAATAAAGTCCTGAAATTTTCTTAGTAAGTACAAACAAAACATTAACAATTATAATGAAGCTTTAAAAAATGTCAGTGCTTAATGTAAAAAGTATGATCTAATTTGGAATGAATAAAAATAAATGTTATAGAAAGCCAAAATGAAGAGACGAAATAAAATAATATGTGTGGTTTCAGTTACAATCCCTTGAAATATAGTGTTGGTATGTAGGAATGATATTTAATTTCTTTTTTATTATAGACTTAAGATGGAAACAGTTTCCTTTTATCGTCACTTCCTTGCATATACCATTTACATATATTTATCAAAATTGGTAGGGATCACCCTAGTGTTTACAATTCTAAGACTTATATATATATTTTTAAAAAATAAAAATGCAGAACAAAATCAGTGCATTTGCCAAAATCATGTTGTCATATTTCACCCAGGTTACAGTTTTCAAACCCTTCCAAGTTTTTAAATCTTTCTTACTGTTTCAAAAATAAGTAGGGTGATAGCTCATTTGTGTATTTAAGCATTTTTTTTTTTTTAGTTCTATGTCACTCTCTGTCTAACGTTAGATGGCCTGTTGTAAGTGTTTACAGCTTAGCATTTGAGCGGTATCTATATATTGGCTATGAAAGAACTTAAAGCTTCACCTGAAGGAAAATGGGCCAAAAACCTATATATAGTGGTAAATAAAGTTAACCCTTCTCATAAAAGAAAATCTTGAAAAAGGCGTGTATTTTATTTGTATATGGTAACGAATTTAGGAAATATTAAAAACCGGAAAAAAAAAAAAGATAGTTGAGGGTCGGGGGTAAAAATTATGGACTGTCGTTTAACTGTAACCACACATGTTTTTATTTGGCCTGAACAATAATGAAGAAAAGGTCAGTGCTCAAAAGGTGAAAACAAAAGTTTTAAACCAAAGTTTTCAAGAATGTCTTGCCATTCAGAATTTCATGATGTGCTGAATTTTTTTATTATTATGGATCCATTGAAAATAATAAAGTTGTTATTTTGCTGGTTTCAAATTACCTTCTACACCATGAATAGTGACCCCCATAATTGTTTTAACTACCACTTTCTTGTACATTATCTAATCAAAGCATTATTATTAGTATTAAATAAATTCAAATTGTGTAATTCTCTTAATGCATTACATGTAATTCAAGTAAATTTTTTTTCGGATTGTGTGAAGTAAAAAGGTTAATAATAACATGAGAGCCAAAATTTGAATGATTGATATTAAATGGGTTTATGAAAAAGATAAGTTTTTATTAAAACCTTTAATAATTACATAACAGAGAGTCAGCATACAACATTGAGAGTAATAATAAAATAAGTGTATATTATTTACAATATCTGAAGAACAATAAAACTGCTATTTACAACAACTGCATATATATATATATATATACATTTTTCGCACTGATGTACTCGAGGTTCATAAAAATCAGGTGGACTCGCCGATCAATGCATCTGTTTCCAGGTTCAATTGATACTGATTTATTATTTACCTGACGTACATACCTTATAGGTCCACAGACCTCAAAGTTGGCATCAAAGTCTCAGAAAGGTGGGTAGATTATTTTACAGAATGAAAGCTTCTGCAATCTACATTAAGTCCATTTAGTATCAAGGTTCATAAAAATCAGGTGGACTCGCCGATCAATGCATCTGTTTCCAGGTTCAATTGATACTGATTTATTATTTACCTGTCATGAGTTTCTGTTACAGAATTAGGTCCACAAACCTTTTAATTGTCCACAGGATTTCGGAAATGCTGTAAATCACGGACGTCAAGGTAGGATTCAAGCCAACCAGTGTATGCCTGCACTTGCTCTTGGGTCATGAG
Source organism: Ostrea edulis (assembly GCF_947568905.1). Taxonomy (NCBI): domain Eukaryota; kingdom Metazoa; phylum Mollusca; class Bivalvia; order Ostreida; family Ostreidae; genus Ostrea; species Ostrea edulis. Next base: position 57,525,344 of record NC_079170.1, on the reverse strand, counting down.
AACAAGGTTTCCAATTCGCCTCATTGGGGTAGTGCTTCTGGTGTGCCAGGTGAACAAGTAATCTGAAATCAAAAGATTTTGAGATCTTTTAGATTTTCTCCATTGATTAAACACCTGAAAAACAACATCATTCATGAGTAGGAATGAACTTGACTGGTCACACTGCACATGGATCCCAACCTTAGATAAAATGAAAGCAAATGTATTAGTAAGGTCGTTAAGGAAAACTGGAATTGTGCTGGCATCTGGTTCCATCGGATAGGAGGAATGGTCATCAAAGACACGTGTTGTCACTGTGGCATCATCCAAAAGTCTGGATCTATGAAAGGATGGAGGGAAAGGAGGGTAAACTTTTGAATTTGAAAATAAGAATTGACCAGCTTGAAGACGTGATATGTTGATGCTTCCTAGCATGGACTGTATGCATGATTTTTCTAGGTTGTCTCGCAGATGGGGAACCATCAAATTCCATCTACAACAAACTAAAGAAATTAAATTCATGTCAGCATCACATTTGGCAGCATAGTTCAAAATGATGAGAAGAACATTGTCTGGAAGGGAAGAAAAGAAATCTTTATTTGGATGTGTGTTCTGTCCCTTCTGTCTGCGGCGGCTTGGAAGCTTCATGCTCGTTTCCCAGCTGTTTGAAAACCGCTTTGCTGGGGGGTCTTTTCGGAGGCGGTAGAACCTAGAACTACAAGGATTAAAATTATGAATATTACTCCCAGCAGTGTTTTGGTTCTGGTCGAGAGAGCTGGTATCTTGAGCTGGTGCCTCTTCTGATTGGTGATTAGTGGCAACCATGATGTCAGCAAGGAGGTGAAGGTTGTCCTCAGCAGAAGACACTAATGCCTTGACTGTCAATGGAAAAACATCAATTTGTTGGGTAGACAGCATACCCCTATGACAGCCGAATTCCCTGAAGTGCCTGCATAAAGAAAGAGAATTTGGGAAATATATGGTCACTGCTTTACCACCTTGGTCTGGAAAACCATTAGCATCCCTTGCATGTGAATCAAAAAGGTGGTAATGGTCGTCATGACTAATGATGGCTGTTGTGTAGTCTCCAAATCTGACCAGGAACCCATCTGTGTTGTTATGCTGCTGCAAAATCTGGATGAACTCTGACTGAAAATCCTGAAAAAGAAAGAATGCTGGAGATGACTTTTCAACCTGGAAAGAAAACGGTGAATTGTCAATAAGGATGGTTGGCTGTGTTGGCAATTCATCAATGGCTAGCCTAAGGTCCGAATTTGGCAAATCCCTGTGTAAAGAAATTAATTGAGTAGTATGCAGGTTATGGCCTTCAAATATTACACGGTTGACATCAACTGCAGACCAAGAGCAAATATTTGTTACTGAGGCATACAATACAGATGTGTATGCCATTGAACTGCACTGTGACCCAGCAGCTGGATCTCCCGAATTCTGAAACTACACTTAAATTAGCTATTTCAAATCAAACCGCCACCCATTTGCACCTTGTGCAACTTTTACAGACCAGACCCTAGTCAGTTCTGACAAAATATGAAACGGTCATTCTGAAGAGCGACCCCAGACACCGACGCTCATAATTAATTCAAAATAATTATTTTCCCCATGTTTTCTCTCCCAAATTCTGAAACTACACTTAAATTAGCTATTTCAAATCAAACCGCCACCCATTTGCACCTTGTGCAACTTTTACAGACCAGACCCTAGTCAGTTCTGACAAAATATGAAACGGTCATTCTGAAGAGCGACCCCAGACACCGACGCTCATAATTAATTCAAAATAATTATTTTCCCCATTTTTTCTCTCCCGAATTCTGAAACTACACTTAAATTAGCTATTTCAAATCAAACCGCCACCCATTTGCACCTTGTGCAACTTTTACAGACCATACCCTAGTCAGTTCTGCAAAATATGAAGCATGTTTTATTACAATATTTTAAAAAGACGTTTTAGTTTCATACAAATCTCTTGGTAGAAAGTTACATACACTTTCTCTTAATGAAAATATGAAATAAAATTAATCATTGACCACACACATTTTTAGAAAATTAGATTTTTCTTATTTATACAAAGGGCAGACAACTCTTCTAAAAAGTCTTAAGTGCAAAAATATCAGCTTCGAATCATTCACTAGTCATGTGAATTTCATCTGCTTCACTTTCATCATTATTTGACAATAAACATTTATGTTGATCTAAATCCTTCAAAATTGTTCATTATCCTTTCATTATACATGGCATACCTTAATTCAAAATATAAAGAAGTCTACATATCTATGCAGTTGCGGATTTAGAGGGGGTGGGGGTGAGTCCCCTCCCCTAGGTCTTCTTATTTCTGTCTAGAATCTGTCCCACGAGAACAGTTCCAACTCCGCTGTCTTCTAGGACCTGCACCAGTCGTAGGACGTTTTCAGCCACCTTCCTAGGTTGTCCGTCAACGCTAATGTCGTTTCCACCGAGATGAATGAAAACTCGATCAGGGGAATATTGAAGCAGGTTTTGCAGGCAGGTTTGATTTGGCTCCTTTGCTGTCATGCCACCAACTCCAAAATATTTTATTCTCGGGTCTGCTTCGGTAGATCTTCCGAGACGCGAGACAAAAGACGATCCAAAGACAGCAGCTTTCATGATGATATTAAACAACTGGACGTCGATACCGTGGCTTTTGTACATACTCGTGAAGCCAGTCCTATCATATTATTGGCTGACTGCAAAGAATGAGATTCACTCAAAGTACTGCTCATTTTTACGTAGTTCCTTGTCATGAATTTGATATAAGAAAATTGTAATTTTATGATATATAAAAAATGATTCAAATAAATGTTCCTAATTAGAACCAGGATCATGAAAATATTTCAACTTTTAAAGTCATAATTAATATATACATTGTGCTGAAATTATGTACCTTTCAAACCATTTACAGCTTTACAAATTACAAAAAGACACGGCCAATATGACCATGGGCAAAAAGTTACAATAAGAAATTTTATGAAAGTAGGACAAAATGTCACAGGACAAAAAGTCACAATTTTATAAGAAAATAAGACCAAGTCACAATTAGAATTTTATGATAGTAGAACAAAATGTCATAGGACAAAAAGTCACAGTTTATAAGAAAATAAAAAACTATTGATTTTTTATATATATTTGAAAACATATCTGTTCTTTTTGTAAAGTTTAAGAAAATATATATGCAAACTTTATATTTTCTATGAGATTTTGATAATAATTATAAAATTGTTATTCCTTTTATCATATTTATTGTAAAATATCATTTTGATTTTTAAAAAGAGAGATTTCTTATTTCGATGAAATAAGCTTGATGATCATTTGGTTTAGTATACTACATATTACATGTAATGATTGTCAAAACAAAATCTGATGACAGAATTATGGTTGGCTTCCTTTCACTCCAGATCATTGTCAAAACAAGAAGTAAGTGAACTATCATATAATAATTGATATATAAACAAGTTAATGATTTTTCCTTTCTTATTATCTGATAATGAACATTTAATAATGAACTGAAGGTGCTAAATGTGGCAAAACAAACATCAATAATGATGACATGTATTCCCTTGTACCTCCTATCCACTGTAAGAAATGTCTGGTGTCTGAACAACAGCTTTAGTGAGCATTTGGGTACCACCTGTTATTATATTTTAAAAGTATATATGGGGTCTCATTTGCTAAGTCATTTTTGTGACTTTTCTACATATTTTGTGACTTTCTGTCCAGTGACGTTTATCCTGTGACTTTTTGTCCGTATACCAAATATGAATCCTATTTTGACTAATTTCGTGAAACTGAAACGTGTCCTTTGTAAGCAATTATAGTTGGGGCATAAGTGAACAGATATACGTTGATCTTGAAAATAAATAAATAGATATTAGGTAAATAAAGACGAAAAAAGCCGCCAGACGTTAGTTTTGTTGTCTTATGGTTTTTATTGGGAATAAGAAGGATGGATGGCACGATCCCTCATGCCTGCTGGTTCCTATACACGATCCTGCTATATGTACATGTATATAGAGTCTAGTTGGTTAAATTTTAACACAAAAAGAATTATCTCGTAATAGGAAAGTCTTCCACTTTTGTACAAAAACACCCAAAGTAAACCTCCAAGTTGTATACAGTAGATGTGTGGTTGTTCGCATATCGGAGATAATTTGAATTCAGATAATCAGAAAATATATTTGAAATAAAAGAGGGTGAGAGAAGAAACATACTATGCAAAATAGATAAATAAATAATAAAACAATGTTGAATATGTGCCTAGATCTACGTATTGTTCGTAAATTGGGCGAGTGGTATTTGTACTTATGATTACAGGTGATTAGATTTCAAGGTGTGTGGACGTGTTTTTGGAGGCTCCTGATTTTGGGGGATTTTATAAGTGTAAGGTCAAATTATCTTGCGACATACATTTTGTGTATGTTAACTCTTTATAATTGAAGCGATTATAGATACAAATGGGGAAATCTCGTCGTGAGAATCAGGATAAAAAACGCAAAAAAGAAAGTCAAAGTCTTAGCAGTTCGGACAATAGTGACAGTAGTACCTTGGCTGTGAGTAGTGTTCTCAGTGAAGTGAACGATGTGCTCTATGGAAGTTCAACGTTGGCAGCTACACCAATTATCGATACAAACAATCGAGAAAATATTACTTCTACACCGTTACCAACCGCAGCATCGCAGAATCAACAAAATGTCTCTCTGGTGCAATCGCAAACAAATGATACATGTCCACCATGGGCTAAGGAACTTGTCAACGCTTTCCGTACGTTGGAGTCCAAAGTAAACGGTGTGTACAAAAAACTCGAAAAACTTGAAAGTGTTGAAACTAAAGTAGCGATCATCGGCACAACTATCTCAAATTTTGAATCGGAACTATCCAACATAAAATCCAGTATAAACTCAAGTCTTCAACAAACAAAGGACATGATTACAACGCTCGGTGAAAGGACAGATGGAGTAGAGTACCAATGCAACGAAATGGACGACCGAATAGCACACCTAGAGTCAGAAAATCAAGCACTGAAATGGGAAATCATTGACGTAAAAGCGCGCTCTATGAGGGGCAATTTAATCTTCTCAAATATTCCTGAGAGAGTCGACGAAACCCCTAATGTGACTGAGAACATTTTACGAGAATTTCTAGAAAAAGAACTGAAAATGGATACGGCTGATGTGAGCAACATTAAGTTTGACAGAGTACATAGAATGACGGGACGTAACAAACCCAGAGCAATAGTGGCGAAGTTTAACAACTTCAAACAAAGGCAAGACGTCAAATTCAGATCCAGAGAATTGAAAGGTACAAACTTTTATATAAATGAACAATTTCCACCAGAAATCAACGAACAAAGACGACAACTAATTCACATTGCGAAGGAGAAACAACGACAAGGACACAGGACACGTTTAGTGTACAATAAACTGTACATTGATGGCGCTCCATACAAACCACCTACCAACCCACGGATCCAGGAACCGATGAGATAGGAAATTGCGGGGGTCGGACATTCAATGCGTATAGTCGTATGGAATGTAAACAGAAATTTAGAGCAAAAGATATGTGACAGTGACTTTTGCACAGTCATATCTGACTACGATGTAATATTTTTATCAGAATGCTGGATTCAACCTGGAACAGCTCTAAAGTGCGATTGGTTAAACGACGAATTTGAATACAAATGTTTTCCTAGACTGAAGGGTAAAGGCGGTGGCCTTGTGCTGTTATACAGAAAAACACTTCGTAAGTTTGTATCAATTGTTAAATGTGTTGAAGACACACTCTTATGGTTAAGAGTAGAACAAAGAGATCATCCCGATATTTATATCTGTTTTGCGTATATACCTCATGATCATAACGTTTACTACACAAAGTACAGTGTATAATTGCGATTTATTTGATTGCATCTTAAATGATATGTCAATTTTTACACAGAACAGCACTGTTGTTGTTGCCGGTGACTTAAACAGTAGAGTTGGTAATTTACCTGATTATATTGCAGAAGACTCTCTTGCTATACCTATTCATGATATGCTGTCAAATGTTTTTGATTATAACACCGATTCGGTCATGCCACATCGTATATCAGAAGATATGATGGTTAATAGGTTTGGCAGAAAGCTTTTAGAATTATGTAAATCTACTGGTTTAAGACTTTGTAATGGTAGAACACCAGGTGATGAAAATGGTCAGTTAACTTTTTACAATCACTTGGGTACAAGTGTTATAGATTATATTTTAGTAGAAGATGCGTACTTTAACAATGTCACTAAGCTTAACGTCTGTGAGTTTAACGAATGGTCAGATCACACACCAGTAGAATTTACTTTGAAATGTATGAATGCCAGCTTTTCCAATAATAGTGATGTAATCACGAGTGGTCTAAATACGACACGGAAGTTCAGATGGGACGACGAGCACGTGGAACAAATGGAACGTGACCTCAATGACAAAGTCAGTGATCTGTATAATATTATCGACTTAATACAATCATCTACCCTAACACTGGTAGATATAATGGCACTGTAAGACAAGATCGATTGTGTGAATTTTGTAATTTGAACGAAGTTGAGGACGAATATCATTTTATTTTTTGTACAAAAACCTCAGATCTGCATATATAAAAAAATATTATTGGTCGCATGCTTTTATGTTTAAACTGGTACAATTGATGTCAATTCATGATAGAAAACAAATCTGTAATCTGAGTAAATTTTTAAAAGGTGCTTTACTCTTACGATCTAGCCAAACTATCGTCTAATGTATATGCTGGTTTTTGTTGGTTTCTTTTTTATGTAAACTTGTCTTATAACTCTCTTCATGTATGTCCATCCTCTAATATTCACTCCACTTTTCATACTGTATACATCTTTTTTTGTTTATACTTTGTAATTGAATATGTATTATGCTGATGAGCCGTAAGGCTTAAAGCCAATAAACAATACGAATACGAAGGTTGGTCACGGTAGAATAACCTGGTGTTATTTTATTTACAGGTAATTGTTTACACCTGCACGTTAATCCAAGTTTAAGGCGTCTAGCTGTGCCTTGTTCACACCTGTTATCATGTGATTAAAATAGAAAAGATGACTTAGGAATTGTTATGGAGATAACACTATTGTAAATATGCTTTGAATAAACAGCCATTGTTTTCAAGTTGTTTATTCGTTATTAGATATGTTAGACATAATTCAGAAATCTTATGCATTAAAATATCAATTTTGGAGTTGGATAATACAAGTTAATTTGTATCTTTCAAGTTATGATGTGCATACGAAACAGAAAACTGAGAAGGGGGTTTATTATTACTATGGATTTAAAACCAGTAGGGCACCGCTTCGAGTTAAATACCACGCATGCGCAGAAGCCGGTGATCCGAGTCGTTCTTTTCCCTATATATTCTATTAAGAGCAACCCTGGTCACCAGCGACCGCCACCACGGTTACACCGGAACAAAGCTGGGCCCTGCACCGCCATCGCTCGCTGACACCAAGTTGGGCAATGTTTTGCTGATTGCGATTTTTTGGTTGCCTGTGCATTTTCTGGCATAACTACGGATAGATCCTTCGTTTCTATGCCCGCTCATTAACATGATATGACGGAGTTCTACCCCTGCGTCGCTAAGTGCCTGTATGCTTGTAGCTCTGAGGCAGTGTGCCGTGTACCTTTGTTTACATTTTGTCGCACATAAATTTTGAAAACTGGTATTTTTTTACTGGTTTTTCTGAATACCAGATATCCTCGTTGAGATTATTAATCGCTTTTTTTAGTGCAGTGATTGAACAAAGCATTTGCGTTCGGGTCTGTCTTGCTAATGAGAAGTTTTAATGATGCGACTGGACATTTTTCGGTGTTAGTGGCATACATTCTCTTATCATGATTTGCTTCTTCGTTTGTTAACCCTCCTTGAATTGTTTTTTGTTTGGTTTCATGGGACAGGACAGCATATTCGCGTTCTTGTTCATCTTTAAAAAATTCAAATGAATTTGGTTTCAGCTGTTCGTGAAACTCGAGGCCGCGGGTATAACAAAGTGTATTGCTACATCGTACCAAACCGCAGGATTATTGGATTTTCGGCAGAGTATAGATACTCGCTGATTTTGATCAGATCTTCAGGGGTAATGACATCCTTATGTTTCGTTGGTTTAGAAATTGCACATTTCACATTATGTTTCAGTTTGCCATCTAAAGTGTCGTTTGCACTTTTAAATTCTTTATCTTTTACGATGTTCATGTCTCTCTCCAAATCTGCAAGATGTCTGGATTTCTAGTCAACTCGTACCCTGACCGACTCGTACCCAGGTCAACTCGTACCAAATAGGTCAACTCGTACCCAAAAGGCAAAAGTCAACTCGTACCCAAGAATCTGCCCATAATGCAATATATCTATGCGCATATAAGTGACATATCGCTTAGGTACGAGTTGTCATCAATTGAAGAGGAGGAGTTGACTTTTGCCTTTTGGGTACGCCTATTAGGTACGAGTTGACCTGGGTACGAGTCGGTCAGGGTACGAGTTGACTGGACTCCGATGTCTGTTAATCGTTGCTTGAATGTTTTTCATGGTATTCTTGTGATATTCAGTATTTTCTGTTGTTATACTTGCAATTTTTGGACGAGCTTCAACATAAAATTTGCATACTTTGGAGTTGAGGTCGGTAGCATCAATTGTGAAAAAAATCAATTTCACACCAAACGTTTCTGAACTCCATTCTAAAAAAATAAAATAAAAGACCCCTCCCCCTCCCCCCACCCCCCCCCCCCCCCACTTCCACTTAGCTACGTTTTATTAAAAATATTTTAAGTAAAGTTTCTTTAAAACCGATATGATATATTTGATTATTCAAAATACACAAAATATAAATTTTAACAATGTTCAAGCTAAAGGGATCTTTGTATTTATAAATTAAAAAAATAATAAATTACGTACCTTTTATGATTTTAACACCCCATTTTGTGTTACGTTTTGTTGAATCTGTTTTCCGGCTGTCCCGAAACATTTTAATAACCTCCTCGGTAGCTGTTTTGAACCTTTTTATCGAAGTGTTCCCAGAATTTGCCTCATCAAGTGTTATTTTCATTTTAGCAATTAATTTTTCGGAATTTTCGGACGCACCAGCATCGTTGGTTGCGGAAAAGGGGTCAATCATCTCTTCATTAAAGAATTCGTCGTCAATATTTTGTAGAAAATCTGAATTTTTCACGTTTTCTTCCATATCCAGCTCTACTTTAAAATCTCCGTGTACATCATCCGATTCCATCGAGCAAACGATTATTTTTTTTAGCAGACGTTTATGTATATTTCATTTATTGTGCATTTGCCAAATTGTTTTCTTTGTTTTTGGAGTTATCGTTCTTGATATAAATTTCATTATCTAGATTAGATTTGCCTTTAATTAGAAGATTTAAGAAAATAGATTAAACAAATTTACTCAATAAATAAAATTATAAAATAATCATTATAATTAATTTGTTAAAATGTCAAATTTGTTCAGTTTTTGACAAAAAAAATAAAAACAAAACTACTCACTACTCATTCATCTGTTTTGTTTTTGTACGGTATATATATTACTCGATAACATACGATATGTGAAGTTTAGCATTTGGGTTAGTGGTGCACATATGTGCAGAAGTTCGGATATCAAACATCGGTAAATTAATGAATAATTGGTCTATACAATTGTGGGTAAAACAATGAATGGTAGGAAAATTGAATTATTAGGAAATTACAGTTAAACGAACCCAGATAGGTTAGAGAAAAATTATTATACTGTATATAAATTAATCATAGACTCAGGTAGAGTTAGGGGGAATCCTTAGAATCCTTAGAATCCCATGCAAGAGTACACGTTACAATATTCATCACTGAGTAAGTTTATCATACGCAGATTCATCACCCAATTTCAACTGATAAAACAAACTAAGTAAATGATACGTATTCAAGAACTGGGAAATTTCTCACTATCAGAGGTGAGAATCCGTGTGATTTTGAGCGTGATGCTCTAATCACTCGGCCACGGAGGCCCCTCATATCCAGGACATTGAATTGGTGAATAGTGAACTTAGCCTATAAACTATCAAGAAAAGTAAAGTAAATTCAATAACCCTTTTATTATATAGCTAAAGTATTTACATAATGTAGTTGTTAAATTATATCCCTTGTCACTCAAAATACTCCAAAATAGACGATAATTCATCAATATTGGCATCTAAGGTGAAGGTGTGCAATATCAGCATGCATTTCTTAACTGTTCAATATTAAACCCGTCATTAATGCATGAAGCAAACTGATTTTGTGAATGGGGACATCATAATTTAGGCTATGTAGAGTAAAACATTTTGTTTAAATAAATTAATATGATATCAAATACCGGCTCTGTCAGATTCGGAGGACCGTCGTCTGCCATTTTGGCTTGTTTACGTATCAAAACTATTACTAAAGTGAAAAATTCTTGCCACCGTAATTGAAAAATATACTCAGCTTACATTTATTTAACCCCTAGCTCACTGTGGCCAAACGTCATTTGGATACAACCATTCCTACGCAGGACACAGTCGTACTCTTAACGTAGAGTACAACCAACCCTTACAGTAATTTACTACGGAGAGTGTAGGTGTCCGTGAGGAGGGGTTAGAAAGTGGTCCACATATTTCTTTATACAGATAAATCTTAAGAATAATATAGCGTATCATGTGACGGAATGAATTCTGGTTTGAATGATATATAACATACGGTCAGATCCCCTACCACTTGCTTAAACACTTCAATATGGAGCGTCAAATTAACATAAACTCAACTAATTGAAGATATCTTCAATTATTTGAAGATATCATCAATTCAATATTATTCAATTATAGCTCTCATCAAATGAATTAATGCGCGCTTCAATTCAATTATTGCTCTCATCAATTGAATTCAATTCAATTGATGAGAGCATAAATTTCGTAGAAATATTGCTCGCAATAATTAATTTAGAGCTCTGTATAAATAATTTGATGATCTCTTTAATTCAATTGAAGATATCTTTAATTATTTACAATGCTTTTGTATAAGAAATTAATGCGCGCATCAATTCTTTTAAAGAGAGCAACAATTCAATTAAAGAGATCATTAATTCAATTGTAGATATGTTGAATTGAAGATATCTTTAATCATATAATTGCTCTCTCTCTAAAAGAATTATTGCTCTCTTCAAATGAATTAAATATATCATTAATTCAATTGAAGAGAGCAATAATTGAATTAAAATCAACTATTACTCTCATCAAATGAATTAATGCGCGCATCAATTCAATTATTGCTCTCATCAATTGATTTAATGCGCGCATTATATCAATTATTGCTCTCTTCAATTGAATTGAGGCGCGCATCAATTCAATTGTTGATAACACTGGTAAAATTGCAACATATGTTTAACATATGATTAACATATGTTTTCAAACATATGTTAATCATATAAAAGGAGCACTTAAAGGTCAACGTATGTTTTCAAACATATGATTAACATATGTTAAACATATGAATAACATATGTTTGTATTATCTTATGATAAACATATAATTTGTTCATATGATATTCACATGTTTTTCTTATTATTGTAACATCAAGTTTATATTAAACATATGTTTAACATATATCAAACATAATTATGTTTAACATATATCAAACATATGTTTAACATATGATTAATATATGTTCAACATATGTTTAACATATATTAAACATATGTTTAACATGTATTAAACATATAATTAACATGTTTAGGATATGTTAAACATATGTTGAACATGTTTTGAAACACGATAATCTTGAAGGGACACACAGCATATATGTTTTCGAACTTTTGTTTAGCATATTTGTTGATAATATACAGTAGATAAATGTTAGTATTACTCCGTAATAAATATGTATTTTGTTTACATAATTTCCCTGATGTTGATATACATGCTATCAACGTTTACCATCTTTTGGTCATACATGTGATTTCGAAGTACCTCTCCAGAAAAAAGGAAACAATTCATGTCGGAAGGAATCAGCATTTATTTATTTATCCGAGTACATAGTTATTATTCGGTTTGCGCTGCACCTGAAATGAAATGAGGAACGATCAATACTTATTTTAGACACATACAGCTGTATATTTGTAATATTATATTAATATTAAGCATACAAAAATATCACATAAAATATAAATACATTCGTGCGTGTATACCTGCACAAAATACCAGACAATTTACATATACATGTAAGATCAATTCATTCAAATCCAATTCATTGGTATACCTATTAAAATATTTTTTCACTAAATAGAAAGGAAAGGTAGTACTTAGTGAACATAAAAATTAAATTACCAGCATTATTGTCAGATGCTCTTTTTCTGGAAGTAACTGTTGAGGGAGGATTATATTGTGAGTAACTTTAATCCACGTCCCGTAGTAGTGGCTGCTTGATTGCAATGCCCTATGTATCAACTTTCTTGCTGTCTACTTATTTCTGAAAGAAGAAACTAAGATACTTGTTTATATAAATTAATACCCCACTGTATCCACTTATGGGGCTTCCCCCAATCAAATATAAAATAATCTAGATACATTTACACCACATCATTCTATTTTGATTCTCACATTGTTTGACCTTGACATTTAATAATGATTTTCATTTCACTACAACATTTCTTAAACCAATCCTGGGCCCATAAAGCATTTAAATTAAGTAAGAAACATGACACTTTTTTTAAAAGACGGGGAAAAGCCTACAGACTAGGTCTGGAGGGGGGGGGGGGGTGTTCCTGGACGTTGGACACAAATATCAAATATAGTACAGTCGTTTGCCTAGTTCCGGATCACATTTTCATTAACGATTGCTAGCGGTATAATCCACGAAGATACTGTAGGTTTTAATCGTCTTGTGAGAAGATCAGAAGTTACTAAAATGAAAAATAACAAAAATTATTTGGAAATCGTGGTAAATATCACCGGCCTTTGCATTTTCCATAACCGTGTTCATAGGTCAGTTCCGAATCACACTGCCAGTTCTGCAGGCCGATTCGAACTTTCACTGACCCAATCCGACTTTCAATCGGTCCGAAACTTTAAATCAGTACGTGTGTATGTTTATATTGCTTAATATATACCTAGTTTTTGTAGAAATAAAATAAAATCAAACACTAGTTTAAATTAATCTTTACATTATTGACGTTGTATATATTGAACAATTATATTCAAAGCTTCACATTTAGGCATTAACATAGCTAAAACTGCGGCATTCAAAATTCTCTTAATCAACATTTATAAATAATTATCTTTCTCAGAGTGTGGTTATGATCTAACATTATATATACCCGGGATAACAATCCTTCGGCATTTTCTTGTGGAGTTTGAAAGAAAAAATAATACAGTCATACATGTATATCAATATGCTTAAAATTGAATTGACTACAGTAGGCCTATACTTTTTAAATATCAATTTCAAGATGTAAATCTAGATGCAATACATAGTATATTTACTGTCCCGATGTTCTCATTGTAATGTATTTACGGGGGGGGGGGGGGGGGTGTATCCATTTTGGTAATCAGAAAAAACAAAACAGTTTGTGTTTATGAAAAAAGTGTGTGCGTATTATATCTGACACTACTTCTATAAATCGAACAGTGCATTTAAGGACATGCGGGACGATGTGGCCAAAAATAACTCGTCAATGAATATTTTTTCTTTTTTTCATGAAGCACCATCAGGATGTCCTGTACAATGTGTATAAATTTCATGGTCACTTTCTAGGTATACAAGGGAGATAATAAGCTTTGAATTACCCCCCTTTTCGAAAATTGTGAATTTTACAAGATTATTCCGATTTTCAATTCAAAAAAATGATTTGATGGAATTTTCATCTATATCTTTTACAATAATTTTTAGAATATATGTAAAATATAAAATATATAATAATAAAATGCTTAAACATAACCATATAATAAGAAATTGGGAAAATTTAAGGATTTGGGTGGAAATTGGTACTCAAAAACAGGGTAGTCCAGATACTAAATGAAGCACTGCTCAAAAACTTGTCAATGAATTTTTTTGCAAACACTGCAATTAAAAGCTATTCATATACCCAACTTTCTGTAGAAATATGAAGGGGTGAAACTAATCTTGATTTTGAGGTAGGCGTCCTTGAAGTTATACATTGATATGTTCACTTGGGGTTAGGCTTGGCGAAATATTTGTTATTAATAACTTTCAAGCTTATATTCTTTTCATGAACAACTACTGTTAAAAGTAATGGGGGATGGGACAGTCTCAATTTATTTGTACTACAAAATTTTAAAAAAAAAGCTCATTGTCAAAGACGGGGGAGGGGGGTGCAAGAGGGGGGGGGGGGGGGGGCTAATTCTTCGTGCCTGTTTTGGAATACATTGTTAGAAACTATATTTGTTTTGAACCTATTGAAATATTTAGAATTTTCATAATTATGGAACAAAAATTGAGTTAATGGAAACAAATTAAAATTTAGTTTTTTTTTTAAATATACATGTATATATTAAACATGGCTTCGAACAAAACGTCTAGTCTAGCTCTAAACAATACGTCTTCTTTCAAACCACGGGTTAGGTCTAGTTAAGGTCAATATGAGCTACTACTTCCTTTACTATATTAACAGCATTTCCGCGGCCATGGTAGCTAGTGTCGCTTGACTCGATCGTCTCCATGCTATTTTTCAAAGTATTTATGTATCGCACATGTTGTGACTTTGCACCTTTTTCTTTTTCACACGTCTGCTTCTCGCATACATTCCGACGTGTGTCATATTTTTTTGGAATATGAAATACATGTAGTTTCAGAGATAAAGCGTACTTATATTTACATGAAAATGCTTGCAAAAATTAAACATTCCTAGTATGGACGTTAATATTTGACCAAAAGTAACGATTCCCATCATAAGGGGGGGGGGGGTATTTTTCGCAAACAAGGATCGATTATAAAAGCACCTGAATAGTTTGTACGTCTCCCAAGCAAGATTCAGAGAAATGTGTGTCCAGATCTATAGTTTCACACTACTATAGTGAATATCAACAAACGATCATCATCTTACACTTGCACTGAGTCATTGTTTACAGACAGTTGACTTTCTTTTGGTAAATGACTAGAGATGCAAATTGCATGTGCATGTAGGAGCGATTTCGGTGACTATAAATTGTAGGCTATAGTATCAAAATTATTGTGGCGCATACTATACATATATTTAATATATGCAATGTATATATATGAAAAAGAGACTTGTAATCACTATGAAATAAAATGAAAATTATCATTTGACAAGAATTCAATCAACAGATTTACACAAAACACTTGACAGCGGTAGCAAATTACAACAAAATATGATGACATTTTCCCCGCGATACAACGTCGTGACGTACTTTTTTATTATGACGTCGTATAGTGTGTCTGTACAGTACAAACTTCCACCCAAACTCCCCGTCGAGGCCTCATTACGTCACCTACGAATAGACCTCTCCTATGTGACGCACCACAATATACAGATTTGTATATTGTGAGTCCGCGATTATCACGCAGACAAATTACAATAAAGAAGTAATTCGCAGTTAAAAGTTTGAAGATATTAATATTAAGAGCATTAATATAAAAGTATGGATTTTATTTTAAACATAAAATGATCAAAAGATCATTAAAAAGTAGGGAGACTCTGTTCAAATTATTGTGTAAAGTAATGAACTTGATGTTTACGATCTTGTTTTGAAAGTTGTTTACGTTTGACGTTATGTTCTTTCGTCATTGTACAGTGACGTCACAGTATACGCGGCCTAAGAAATCGCTATCCCATAATGCCTAAGTGGAAGAGTTTGGTTTGTGAGCAAACGAACTCTGGTGGAAGTTTGACTTCCACCAGAGTTCGTTTGCTATTCGTAGGTGACGTAATGAGGCCTCGACGGGGAGTTTGCTGTACAGTATTGTGATTTTTCTCGGGAAGCTTAACTACGCTGCGTCCGGTTCTAAATTTATTATAAATTCGCAACCATCACGTGATCATCGTCCCGCATATCCTTAATGTGAACTGAGATATTGCTCAAAGTTTAAAACTAAGTTCAACAAGTCGCGTATGACAGTAGTTGACACGACTGATCCGGAATTGGACAAACAGATGGTGTCTCTTTGGTAAGGCATCTCAACTACAATAATGCATTCACTGAAGAAATATTTATCGATGTATTAGCTGAAAGATATATCAATTAAAGGCATTTATTTTGTGTGCAGAAAACTTGGTTATTTTTTAGCTACAGACAACTTTTCCCCCAGCCGCGATTTTTTCCCAAGCGTGTAAGTGACAAAGATGTCGAAGTTCTAATGTATTAAAGAAGTGTGACAAGTAATAAACCTGGGTTGGATAAAAATGACAATAGTTTTGTATCCCTCAGTAATCATTTTCAACGTGATTTACCTTTCTAAGTAAAATCATTTCATTAATTAAATATTTTTTAATGATAATTACAAAGTGATTCGGAACTGGCAATGATCCGGAACTGGGCAAACGACTGTATGTATATATATACATATTTTGTTTATCTAATGTAGTAAACGTAAAGGACAAGGTACGGTTTTAGCCAAATTCTGCCCGGCGTTTATGGAGGAAAATTATTTTGCGTTGCAGATATTTTCCTGTCAAATTCCTAAAAGAGTAACTTATAGTAACTCTCAAAAGCATATGGAAATCAACTCATCTACGCGCATGCGTAGTACATAATCAAATAAAGTAAGGGCTTTCAGGCTATTTGTGGTGTTTTCATGGTTTTTGTATTGATAAACATGTGAAATTGAACACCTCTTCCCTCATCGCCCGGAATAATTTTTATATGGATTAAAAATTTCCTAAATAACTTACAATTCATCTTAGTTTCATCCCGGGCGACGATGGAAGAGGGGTTAAAATATCAGTTGAAAGATGCTAACAAATTCGCCATCGTGACAGCTATTTGCGTTGATCGTGGCGGTTGAAGAGGAAACGAGAATCATTTGAGTAGTAAATATATTTTCAAATAATATATGCTCATATAGTTATTTATTTAAACACATTGACATTTATTAAAATCATCATAATAATAATAAAAATCCGGATAAATTTAAGCCTATCTTACAGACCGGATGCCATTTTTGTTGTTATGACTATAGTGTAAACAGAACGGTATATAAATAGCACCAACCGACGATTTGTGAGAATTCATGTTACATACCAGCCAAACTACATTTAAATAGTTTATATAACGATGGACGATTCTTTTAATAAATAGTATATTCCTTGAAGATTCAAGCATTATTTTTTACCATTCACATTCATTTGATTAAATGGGAAACGGCATGTAACAGCAGACGACAATATCCACCTAGGTACGTACGTACATCAGTGACGTATTTAGCTCGAGTGTAACATTTTATATTTTTCAAAGACAACAATTTAATTGTCAGAAAGTTTACGATGGTTATTCACAAATATAAAATTTTAAGCACCCTATCTATAAATATACAACACCGCGGTGACCGAGCGGTTAGAGCGTTCGCCCCGCAAGTGGAAGGCCCGGGGTTCGAATCCCGGCCGCGACAGATCAAAGTTGTTAAAACAGGTAGTGACAGTTTCATCGCCAAAATGCTCGGCATCAAGTGTGAATGTCACGGGTCCTTGGAGATGACCTTAACACTGGATGACCGGTGTCACAATATGGCACTGAGGGTCTTCAGTGTTCTACTATATCTGCAATGGTTACGAAACTATTTCATTTTTGAAAACACAATACAAAACAAAAAAAGTTTGTGTAGCTAAGATAGGGATTAATATACATTTCTTGCAAGGCACTTTTTACTAGGGAATATATGTTACTCATTAAAATCATTTTTAAATTGAGGTGCCTGAAAGATAATTTGCTCCATATGTGTTACTCGGATCGTATTACTATATGTATTTTAATTTACAATGATTGAAATAGATTATACATGTAGGTGCATAGGTCGTTTTTTGGTTTTTTTAAAAGGGGGGGGGGGATTGACTTCTCGAAAACATTGACAAACACAAAAATAGGGATTTTGGTATCATTGGTCAATGGAGAGGGTTGATTACATGTATCCAATGTATCACTTACAATTACATTTCATCTATCTTTCTCTACTACTATTTAAAATGCAGTCCGGGGGAGGGAGGTTACACAAAGCGAATACACAACATATGGATAGATCTATATATATATAATATTGAGACTCGCAGTATTGAGCATTCCGTCAAAATTTTGTTTTTCTCCATTCGAGATAAATATACGATGTATGTATATACTTGCATAATGAGAAAATGCAGTTTAGATTTGAATGGTTTTCTTTTATCATGGGACAGGGGTTGGTTAGCAAGTCTTAAGTTTTATTTCTCTTGTATAAACTATCGAATGATTTTTGTATTTTACAACTTTTAAGAGGGTTTCTTTGAGCAAAAGTGGATACAATGACACTAAATTGCGCAAACCAAGTGTTGGGGTGTACCAGCTTTGTATCGCTCAGTTGTACAGTACCGAACACATTGACAAGCCTGATAGTGGTGAGAGAGAGAGAGAGAGAGAGAGAGAGAGAGAGAGAGAGAGAGAGAGAGAGAGAGAGAGAGAGAAGAGAGAAGAGAGAGTTTTGTTTGTTTATTTATTTACGTCCTTTCGAGAACTTTTCTCTCAAATTGAGAAATCATCAGCTGTATGTGAAGTACCACATATATAAAACCTATGATTAGCATTTAAGGCTATAGCATTGATTTTTTTTAACGCGACAATACCTGTTGTGACACAGGACCTCCTTTTTCAAGGTCACGAAAAGCTGAAGATATCGAATAGTGATGAATTCGAATTTGCGTAATTTCTATAAATAATACAAAATAAAGAGTAGGGCAAACACGGACCCCTGGACACAGTCGAGGTGGCATCAGGTGCCTATCTGAAAGACCCGTGATTCTCACTTTTGTCGAGCGTTTGTCGAAGAGCACATGTATGTCTACGTCTCAGGTTCGACGTGGCATGTCATGAGCGGGGTTCGAACACACTATACCTCCCGGTTACGAAGCGAATGCCATATCACTGATAACCCTAACCGTTTCATAATTATCTTCCCTTTGAAGTTGTGTTTCTAGTTTCTCAGAAACGCTGCGTTTTTTCCTGAGTATACCTATGAAATGACATTTTGCTCCAACTTAATACCACGCATATAATATTGAGAATATACATATATGGAATATTGCGTATGCCAATTAAAAACAAATACCGATGAATTCTATTGTGTTCCGATTCGTGAAAAATTACATTGGTGATAACTCAAACTTCGCATAAAATTCAGTGATTTGAATTTGAGCTGCCTTTGATGTCATCATTTTTTTCCGAATGCACGCGAGACTCTTAACAAATATAAAAAAAAAAATCTTAAAATTCTCCACAATAAAGGAAGTTGGAGACAGAAATAAGAAATCACTGTTACCAGCATAATAACTGTTTCTTTAATTAATTTGGTGTTCAAACCATTATATTTCTGCACCAGAAAAGCTTTCCGCGAATACCTGCAGTTTTTGTCCCTGTGCGGCATATCTGATGTGGTTTCAATTTCCATTTAATACCCATTCAAATCAGTACAGAAACCAATAATTTCTCATTTATTAAGAATTAATAGTTCTATGTGTGATACAGTTTATATTTTCCTACTCAAAACATCGCTTGGGGAGAACTTTCGTATATTACGTCAAAATTAACGTCAAATTTAGTGACGTCGTCAGGTTAATATAAAGTTTTCCGTTGAATATATTACAGCTACTATTGTAGATAAAGAATAACAATGCTCATTTTCAAAAATGGCACATTCTCAAATACCAGATTTAGTATTTTGGTGAATTTCCTTGACAGGGCAGATTTTGGATAAAACCGTACCTTGTTCTTTAAACCAGGGTGTTGTTCGGGGAGGGGGGAGGGGGGTCTAAAATATGTCTAATATCTTGATCTAGTAATTGTTCCTGTGGACTTTTTTCAACAATAAATGAGAATTTTATATGAACTGAACTTACACATTGTTGAGAATTGTCCATGACTTTGTCCTGAGGTTCTAGTGATTTTTCGGGTAAACAGCTGTATCTTCACGGCCACGAGCAGCTTCCCCGTTAGTTGTTGCGATTATTGATTGCTCTAATTATCAATATAAAGAATATGCTTGTAAATACTAAATCAGCTATGCCCAATATACAAATGTTTATGCTGAATATAGAAACTTTCCTGATATTAACAAAACGTTTACAAAAATTACATCGTCATTTGTGGTTACTCTTCTCTTCTTGTTTAGTTCTGATATGTATGCCTACACTGCTTATAACCTGACTTTATATACAAAAAACATACTTTTGAATGTAAACCTATACTTGGCATTAATTTCATTTTTCTACTTACTGTTGGAAAGTCTTTCTCATTATACACGCACGTGCTCTGAATCTTCTTAGTTACATCGATGCTTTAATTGCACGGATTTTATAAACAGCGAGTGTCAAGCGTGTAAATTACGTCGAAGGATATAATGACAAAGCTGTTTTGCAAGATTGTCTCCGCAAGCGAGAAACGTAATTCAAAATAACTTGACGTCATATTTGGTATATTTGTTACAGATTAGGGCCACGTCATACAATATAACCTACGACTATAAAATCCAAAGAGTCTCTTTACTATAAAACCGGTTTGCTCAGACTGTGTCAAAACCTTGTGATTTATTTTATGAAGGTGACGATATTTTTAAACTCTGTTCTGTGATATTTATAGTCTTAGTTGTAAGTTCTTTTGTAAAACCGTCTAGGCCCAATGCAGCGATTTTGAGGTGGGGGGGGGGGGTATTCCAACAAACAAAAATCTGTATAAAACATATACCCCAACCCATGTTTTATCATACTTTAATCATATGATCAAAATTCAATTAAAGCGAGCATCAATTCAGATGAAGAATTAATGCTATCATCAATTCAATTAATGCGCGCAATAATTCAGAATTGAAGATATCATTAATTATTTGAAGAGATCTTTAATTAAATTGTTGAGCGTATCAAATGAATTGATGATATCTTCAAATAATTGAAGATATCTTCAATCATTTGAGTAAATAATTGTAAGTACCTTTCAATTATTTGAGTTTATGTTAATTTGGCGCTCCATACTTCAATACGGTTGGAAAATTTCGTGTAAATTGGTGTCAGTCGTTCGTTTTCTTTATGGTTTTTTTTTTTTTTTTTTTTTAACAGAAAACCCAACCAATTACATCAGTGAAGAGACATCATTATACATGTAAATGTACATATCGTAAACGTGAGGAAGAAAACTTTGCAATTAAGACGATTATTAATGATGATTAAAATGTAACGCTGGATACAAACATTCTATGAAAGTATAACGAAGGATACAACCATTCCTAACTTATTTACAATGATGCTTGATTTTAATGTCTTTTGTGATGCCATCTGGGGGGTTTTCTTTCTTTTCTTTTTAATTTGGATATTGAACTTCATTATCTTTTTTACAAGATTAACGGTTTAAATTATAACTGTTCCAAAGGGTAGAAAATTTTTAAGAGGGTTTTAGGACTGCATTCCATGTCATCATTTTTCAATGGCCTGTAAACTACAGGGACTACACTCGTTGTTATTACCACAAAAATGAATTCTTCTTTTGGTGGAAATTCCCAGCGAGCATAGTTTATGTTTGTAAAATACGATTTCAATATTCACTAAGGTTAATGTCATATATGGCAAAGTCATAGTGTATCAAGCTATAGAGGTAAGTTAAATCAGTTAGTCATTCCTGCCAATGCGAAAATCCTAAACAAAATCAGAGAAGACAGCGTTGTTGAATTATATTTTAGGAACTACAAATAATCTCCAAACTTCTCAGCCGAAAACTGCTACAAAGATGTCAGTACTGCGTCTGAAATCACAATCGTAAAATGTTTTGAAGTGAAGAAAGATGCCAGAGGACATATGTGAACTAAAACTGCTTATGCTCATGACGACCCCCCCCCCCCCCCCCCCCCCCCCCCCCCCCCCGACAAACTATGTATTTGACATATAATGTATTCTACACCCGAAAAAAAAAGATGGCTATGAAGCAAACCGTCTTCAATGATTTTCTGTGATTGAGTCAAAGAAACAATCAAAATTTCTCCTTATAAAGAACATCGATTTTTTATAAATACAATTTTACTTTATTACTTTCAATTATTACTAAAGTTGATGTCATTTGGAAAATTCGTTTTGTCTTGTGTTATTTCATGTTCAATAGAAGGGTTAATTAATCTGGTAATCCGGACGACGATACAAATTATTTTGAGATTACCATAAAAAGTCTTTTTGTAAAATTACCATTAATAATAAATACCCCCCCCCCCCCCTAAAAACATCGCAATACAATGGGTCCAGTAGTCAGTAGAGGGGTATTATCGAAATTTTACATTTCTGTGCAATTCAGAATTAAGATTTTTAAGTGTAAAAATGATTGTTATACCCCCCGTAACAAGTTGTGGGGGGGGGGGGGGGGGGTTATACTGGAATCGGGTTGTCCGTCTGTCTGTCCGTCCGTCCGTCTGTAGACGCAATGGTTTCCGGGCTCTAAAGCATTATCCTTTCCACCTACCGTCACCATATCATATATATGGACTACCCATGGGATGAAGATGTTCCCTATCGATTTTGGGGTCAAAAGGTCAAAGGTCAAGCGCACTGGACATCGAAGTAGCAATATGGTTTCCGGGCTCTAAAGCGTTATCCTTTCCACCTACCGTCACCATATCATACATATGGACTACCCATGGGATGAAGATGTTCCCTATCAATTTTGGGGTCAAAAGGTCAAAGGCCAAGCGCACTGGACATCGAAGTAGCAATATGGTTTCCGGGCTCTAAAGCGTTATCCTTTCCACCTACCGTCACCATATCATACATATGGACTACTCATGGGATGAAGATGTTCCCTATCGATTTTGGGGTCAAAAGGTCAAAGGTCAAGCGCACTGGACATCGAAGTAGCAATATGGTTTCCGGGCTCTAAAGCGTTATCCTTTCCACCTACAGTCACCATATCATACATATGGACTACCCATGGGATGAAGATGTTCCCTATCGATTTTGGGGTCAAAAGGTCAAAGGTCACGCGCACTGGACATCGAAGTAGCAATATGGTTCGGTTTGTCATGCCATTTGTTTTTTACACTCAGAAAAGAGGTAGTTTATACCTATTACCAACACCCTTTGGGAGATTGGGGTAAGCGGGGGGTATTCTTAGTGAGCATTGCTCACAGTACCTCTTGTTTTATTATGAAATGGAATCTTCAAACATGGGTATGAAAGCAACTTTAATGCCAATAAATAGTTTCTCATAGAAATTCTAGAAAGGAACTTTTCCATAAAAGATATGCTAAAGTAAACCTTTGGTCCTCTTTACCTATTATGTAAACAAATTTTATCATAATATAAGGGATAAATCATGAAAAACTTTGGGGGGAAAAGCAATACATCGTTGATTTGCATAGAGAAGTGATAACAGTTCAATAATTTTATTGACAATGTGTCTTTTTTCTTTTAAAATGGCAAAGTGTTTTGATTTATCGGCTCCCCCCCCCCCCCCCCCCCCCTCTTCTCTCTCTTCTGTGGTATGCAGTACTGAGTAGTAATTAAGTTTGAACCTATGAATTAAGTCACCCCTCACACAGTTAAGGATTTTGAAGTTTGGATTGAAGTAAGTTTTACGAGTTGTTTTTTGTTTTAAGTGTCTATCAGCATGACTGTCGTGCAAATAATTTTCACTATTCGCCGTGGTCGCGCTTATATTAGAGCTCCTATCCGCACGATATTCTTTTCCCAATTATAAATTTTTTCTACTTGCCCATGAGACAGAGTTAGAGATACATGTATATTTAATTTGTATGATTTTAAATCTTATAAACTTCTGACAATTTAAAAAAATCAAACGATATGTCTACACAATTATTGAATTTATCTCTAACTTTGACAAATGACCAGTTCAAAGTTCACTTTTAGTTACTGTAAAACATATGTAGGCATATAGATATATTAAAGTTAGACACTTTATTGCAAATAATAAGGATACTAATTATAAACCAGGCAATTTAAGTGGTGGGTCACCACCTAATACCCAACTGTTAGTCAATCCATTTTCAGCAGTCTGATTTAAACCACCGCCTTCTCTTTACGAATGTAAGGAGAGAGGGGTGTATTATAAGACGAGTGTAAGGAAAAGGAGGGCGGTATTAGGCGATTCTAAGAAAGGAGGGTTTGTATTAGACGAATGTAAGGAGATGGGGGGGGGGGGGGGGGGTATTTGACGAGTGTAAGGAGAGAAGGGGGTTGGAAAAGCCCTGAATTATTCCTGACTTTCTCTAACTATGTAGACTACAAGTGTTTTTCAAAATTTGTCGTCGGTCGTCGTACGTATAATCTCGCCCTTTTTTTTTTTTTTTTTTTTTTTGGAAAATTTTCTTTTTAAAAATATTATCTGTATAGATCGTAGTAGTTGTCAATATTTATATGTTGTACCCCCCCCCCCCCCCCCCTTGAAAAGGGACGCTACGACGTGCCTGGATAATACTGCCGTGATTTGTTGTAATGCATTATAATCTATTCTTTTTGTAAAATTACCATTAATAATAAATACCCCCTCCCCCCAAAAAAACATCACAATACAATGGGTCCAGTAGTCAGTAGAGGGGTATTATCGAAATTTTACATTTTTGTGCAATTCAGAATTAAGATTTTTAAGTGTAAAAATGATTGTTTTATTATGAAATGGAATCTTCAAACATGGGTATGAAAGCAACTTTAATGCCAATAAATAGTTTCTCATAGAAATTCTAGAAAGGAACTTTTCCATAAAAGATATGCTAAAGTAAACCTTTGATCCTATTTACCTATTATGTAAACAAATTTTATCATAATATAAGGGATAAATCATTAAAAACTTTGGGGGAAAAAGCAATACCTCGTTGATTTGTCAAAATGATTACGTCGTTTTTTCCCCTATGACCTTTGACACTCATATATAATTAGGTAATTAAATATGGCGGCACCGAGTGTGCAAAACATCTATGGCCGTAAACGCCGAGCATAGGCCTAAATTTTGAAGCCCTTCACCGGTAATGGTGACGTCTCCGTGAGTGAAAAATTCTCGAGTGGGACGTTAAACAATATAAAATCACTCCTTATATACATGTATTAGTTATATAGTTGTTTCCTGCTCAGTGTCATTCTATGATGACCATTTGGCCTAATCTTGTTTAGTTTGAGGTAGATATTGCTAATTTGCGAAATGGCATAACAAAAGTGTATATTGAATTTATGTTCTACATACATATACTGTGCTCGCTGGGAATTCCTTCGATACCGGTCTCGGTAACTCAGTGGTAGAGCGTTCGCTTCGTAACTGGGAGGTCGTGATTTCGAGTTCCGCTTGTGTCATGGCCACGTGAGACCTAAGACATTAATATAGGTAGTGATTGCTCCTTCGCCAAACGCACGGTATTTAGAAGTGAGAACCAGTTCTTTTCTGACCTTTAAAATGGAGGTCCCGTGTCTCGACAGGCGTTGGTACGATATTTAAAGAACCCTCACTGATACGGCTCTGAGCGTTAAGCATAGGTCAAAATTTGTGGTACTTCATCTACAGCTGGTGACGTTTCAATATGAGTGAAAAATTCTCAACAGGACGTAAACAATCAATCAACCTACTGATAAATTGAATGTATACTTTTTAACGTCCAACTCGAGAATTTTTTACTCAATCATTGCATGTCGATGAAGTGCTGCAAAGGCCTATGCTCGGCGCTCACTGACTTTGAACAGAGAGGGATCTTTATCGTGCAACACCTGCTGTGACAAGGGCCTCGGTTTTTGCGGTCTCATCCGAAGGACCGTCCTATTTAGTCGCCTCTAACGACAAGCAAGGGGTACTAAGGACCTATTCTAATCTGAATACCCATAGGACCCTCCTGATAGAAGAAATGATTAATTCTTTTTGTGGTAATAACAACATCGAGCTTGGCCCCTGTAGTTTACATGATGTCATAAGAAAAGACATTAAAAACATGCCTCGTTGCAAATTGTCAATATATTAGGAATGGTTGTCTCCTACGTTATACTTTCAAAGAACGGTTGTATCCAGCGTTATATTTTAATTATCAATAATAATCGTCTTAATTGCAAAGTCTTATTCCTGACGTTTATGGTATACTTTTGTAATGATGTTGTCTTTTAACTGATGTTATTGAATTTTAGGTGGGTTTTCTGTTTTCTAATAAATGAAGAAAACGAACGACTGAGACCAATTTGCACAAACTTTTCTAACTGTGTTGAAGTGTTTGAGCAAGTGGTATGGGATCTGACCGGATACTATATATCATTCAAACCTGAATTCATTGCGTTACCCGATAGGCTATAAATAATTCTTAAGAATTATCTGTATAAAGAAAAACACTGGCCAGTTTCTAACCCCTCCTCGCGGACATATACACCCTTCCTAGTAAATTGCCGTAAGGACTGGTTGTAACTCTGCGTTAAAAGCACGGTTGTAACCCGCTTAGTCCTGAATGGTTGTATCAAACTGACGTTTGACCATGGACTTTGTGAATCTGTATAATTGGAGCATCATACGACTATGGTAGAAATGACAACGTTTTTTCTCCTGGAGAACTCGTACCCCTTCTATGATAGAAATGACAATTAAGTTTTTTCTCCTGGAGAATTATGGGTACGAGTCTCCAGAAGTCTAGAGGGTCTGCTGTCGCCATTGTTGTTAATAATCCAAATATAATACAATTGGACATCGTGAGACGTATGTTCCGGACTACAAATGTTTCAAGATTCATACGCACATTGTTCACATTCACGAGGAAATCATTTCCGAAATGGCTAATGTAGTAGCTAAATTTTGACCCCGATGTAAATCATTCACCCGTTGTATTTGACCAAGCTCACTTTTATCATTCAGCCAATAACTTCAATAACAATATCTAGTGTATAATGCACTGTATAAATGCAGCGAACCATTCGTCGAAGCGAGACAGCTGGCCTTGCTAGCTACACTTCTCCTTCCAATCTTCCTATACTGGAATCACGTCTTGTTCGTCTACTTTGCTCATTTTTACTAACTAAATTATCATTACATTATCCTAGGGTTGGGTGCTCTTCCTTATAGTTTATAGGCTAAGTTCCAGGCTTTAGGAGTGTGATTGTCATATTCATACTGGTAATAAATACGTAAAGTGTTGTGTATCTTAACCGAGTTTTACGATTAATTGAAGACCTACGGAAGACTTACAAAAATGTGGGTTATATACATAAAAACCAATACGATTTTCTGTTTGAGCATGTCTCAAATACCTAATACAAACAATTTTGATTAAAATAAGTTTTAAAGTGTATTTTCAAAGCTCATTTTTAGCTCATTTGAGCTTTTCTGATCGCCTATTCTCCGTCGTCTGTCTAAACTTTTTTTTACATTTTCGACTTCTTCTCCAGAACCACTGGGCCAATTTCAACCAAACATGGCCAAAAGCATCCTTGGGTGAAGGGTTTTCAAGTTAGTTCAAACGAAGGGCCATGTCCCTTTCAAAGGGGGGATAATCATAAAAATAGGGTGGGGTCATTTAAAAATCTTCTAAAGAACCACTGGGTCAGAAAAGCTGAAATTTACATGAAAGTTTCCCGACTTAGTGTAGATTCAAGTTTGTTAAAATCATGGCCCCAGGGGTTAGATGGGGCCACAATAAGGAATCAAAGTTTTACATACAAATATATAGGAAAAATCTTCTCAAGAATCACTGAACCAGAAAAGCCGATATTTACATGCAAGCTTTCTGAAATATTGCAGATTCAAATTCGTTAAAATCATGACCCCCCGGTGGTTGGATGGGGCTACAATAGGGGATCAAAGTTTTAAATACAAATATATAGGGGAAATCTTTAAAAACCTTCTCAAGAACCACTGAGCCAGAAAAGCTGAGATTTACATGAAAGCTTCCTGACATAGTGCAGATTTAAGTTTGTTAAAATCATGGCCCCCGCGGGTCGGATGGGGCCACAAGGGGGATCAAAGTTTTACATACAAATATATAGGGAAAATCTTTCTCTCAAGAACCACTGAGCCAGAAAAGCTGAGGTTTATATGAAAGCTTCCTGATATAGTGCAGATTCTCAATTGTTAAAATCATAGCCCCCGGGAGTCGGATGGGGCAACAATAGGGGATCAAAGTTTTACATACAAATATATAGGAAAAATCTTTAAAAATCATCTTCTCAAGAACCACTGAGCCAGAAAAGCTGAGATTTACAAGAAAGCTTTCTGACACAGTGCAGATTCAAGTTTGTTGAAATCATAGCCCCCGGGGGACGGATGGGGCCACAAGGGGGGATCAAAGTTTTGCATACAAATATATAGGGAAAACCTTTAAAAATCTTCCTCTCAAAAACCACTGAGCCAGAAAAGCTGAAATTTATAAGAAAGCTTCCTGATATAATGCAAATTCAAGTTTGTTAAAATCCTGGCCCCCGGGGGTCGGATGGGGCCATAAGAGGGGATCAAAGTTTTATATACAAATATATAGGGACAATCTTTAAAAATCTTCCCAAGAACCACTGAGCCAGAAAAGCTGAGATTTATATGAAAGCTTTCTGATATAATGCAGATTCAAGTTTGTTCAAATCATGGCCCCTGGGGGTAGGATGGGGCAACAAGCGGGGGATCAAAGTTTTAGATACAAATATATAGGGAAAATCTTCTTCTCAAGAACCATTGGGCCAAAAAAGTTCACATTTACATGAAAGCTTTCTGACATAGTGTAGATTC
>NC_079170.1:57081903-57164403 GCF_947568905.1 Ostrea edulis | reverse complement strand
TTTATGAGTTAAAAACACATTGGTAGGTATCGAAACGCTGTATTACGTTAGTGCAACCTTCATATTTATGGAACTATTTTGTCTTGTCAAATGTATTATTTCACTTTCACTTCGTAACTATGGACTCTACATTAAAAAAAACTAACGAGATTATAATGATGAAAATCTGACATTGCACAAAGAACAGAAACCTGCCTTTCTGTTGGAGTCAAAGACGTCATTTTGTCCGTGCGAGATGATGTGGTTAGCCGAACTATTTATCAGACGATAACAGAGGTGAAAGTGAAGCTTGCGTAGCGCGCCCTCTGGTGAGAGAATGGCTCAAATAGTGTTCATGTCCCTTTTAGACAACTCGTTCTGAGAAACAGATGTAAAATTTATTTATATTGTGTTAATTCATAGTACATGTATCTTAACAAAAGTGAAGTCAAGAAAATCTGATAAAAACCTGAACGCAAGCACATTTAATATGTCCGATTGTTGAGGAATTTGATAAATATTCAAATTAAATATCCTCAAAGGCACATGCTCTTTACAAAAGCACTAGCCCAAATGCATAAGAACAAGGTACGGTTTTAGCCAAAATCTGCCCTGTCAAGAAAATTCACCAAAGTACTAAATCTGGTATTTGAAAATGTGCCATTTATGAAAATGACCATTGTTATTCTTTATCTACCATAGCAGCTGTAATATATTCAACGGAAAACTCTATATTTAAACTGACGACATCACCAACTTTGACGTTAATTTTGACGTAATATGCGAGAGTTCTCCCCAAGCGATGTTTTGAGTAGGAAAATAAAAATTGTATCACACATAGAAGTATTAATTTTTGATAAATGCGAAATTATTGGTTTTTGTACTGATTTGAATGGGTATTAAATGGAAATTGAAACCACATCAGATATGCCGCACAGGGGCAAAAACTGCAGGTATTTGCGGAAAGCTTTTCTGGTGCAGAAATATAATGGTCCGAACATCAAATTAAAGAAACATTTTATACTAGTAACAGCGATTTCTTATTTCTGTCTCCAACTTCCTTTATTGTGGTGGATTTTAAGAAAAAAATATATTTATATTTGTTAGAGTCTTGTGTGCATTCGGGAAAAAAAATGACGAGATTAAAGGTGGCTCAAATTCAAATCACTGAATTTTATGCGAAGTTTGGGTTATCACCAATGCAATTAATTCTTCATGAATCGGAACACAATGGAATTCATCGGTATTTGTTTTTAATTGTATGTACGCAATGTTCCATGAACCTTGATGATAAAACATCATAAATGTATATTCTCAATATTATATGCGTGGCATTTGAAGCAAAATGTCATTTCATAAGTATACTCAGGAAAAAAACGCAGTGTATCTGAGAAACTAGAAACACAACTTCAAAGGGGAAATAATTATGAAACGATTACGGAGATCAGTGGTAGAGCATAAGCCATAACAACAAAAATGGCATCCGGTCTGTAAGATAGGCTTAAATTTATCCGGATTTTTATTACTATGGTGATTTTAATAAATGTCAAACTGTTTAAATAAATAATGGTTATATTATAGCATATATTATTTGAAAATATATTTACTACCCAAATGATTCTCGTTTCCTCTTCAACTGCCGTGATCAACGCAAATTGCGTTACGATGGCAAATTTGTTAGCATCTTTCAACTGATATTTTAACCCCTCTTCCACCGTCGCATGGGATGAAACTAAGAAGAATTGTAAGTTATTTAGTAAATTTTTAAACCTTATAAAAATTGTTCCGGGCGACGAGTGAAGAGGTGTTCAATTTCACTGGTTTATCTATACAAAAACCATGAAAACACCACAAATAAGCTCAAAGCCCTTACTTTATTTGATTATGTATTACGTATGCGCATAGATAAGTTGATTCCATATGCTTTTGAGAGTTACTATGAGTTACTCTTTTAGAAATTTGACAGGAAAATATCTGCAATGCAAAATAATTTTCCTCCATAAAAGCCGGGCAGAATTTGGCCCAAACGTACCTACTTCTTTACTGGACAAGTGAATCGGTGTTCACGATGTGCTGTAGCAAGGAGTTTCAGAGAGGAAATGTTTGCTGGGAAAAGAGTAGTGTAGCAGAAAGGTCATAAGAATCATTGTGAATGCCCTTTTATTGATGTTCCTGTAGGCTGCAGGGGATAGATGGTATGCTATGATGATGACATTGCAGTACGTACATCATCATTGTAGCACGAGCCACTTGTCATCTGGATTGGAGGCTCTCTAGGTGCAGTTCTTCCATCATGCTGCTGACACTGCTCTCTCTTCTGTATAGTTACAGATGATGAACCGGGTTGCTCTTCTTTGGACTTTTTCTACAGCAGCTTGGTGGGTTTTGTTGGAGTTGTCCAACTGTGGCAGCATATTCCACTTGGGGTCAAACAAGTCTCTGATAGCTCAGCTCCTTGATTTTCCTTGGATTCCTGCTGAGGAAAGCTGTGGAATTATTTGCCTTTTTAGTCACATTATTGGTGTGAGTTCCCCATGATAGCTTAATTGCTGTCAATTGTCACTCCAAGGTATTTTGCTCTGTCTGTTTCCTGCAATGTGTGGTCGTGGATCTTATGGTCAGGTACAATCCTTCATTTCTTTCATTATCTCAATGGCCCCACATTGTCTGGATTGAAACTCATCGTCCCAAACTAATCAAAATCAGCATTAAAGGAAGAGCAAAGGAAATTCTTAGATATTGTACAACCATTATCGTTAAAATATATTTTCTGTGGGGTTCTAACATTGCTCATGGCTGCCGTCATCTTCGACGATTATTCTCCCGTGCTTCTCTGTAATTATTGATTGGGTGGTTGTGATATTTTCCACTCGACGACTTGTTGTTTTCTTCCAGCTAGGAAGCTTCTTATCCATTCCAATGTCTTTCCTTGCATGCCATAATGGTGCAGATCCATTGCCAGTCTTTGATGAGGGACCTTATCAAAGGCTTTACTGAAGTCCAGCAGGATGGCATCGATTTGTTGTCTGGAGTTGAGTCCCTTGGCAAGTGTTAATGAGCTGGCTTTTGTCAGAATGTCATTATCTAAATCCATGTTGCTCATCTTTGTGTAATATGCTGGATCAACATGAGACACTGTACGATAAGTAGAAGCTCTTGTGCTGTCTCTTTTCTTGAAGAGCAGAGTGAAAAATGCTGATCATCTGGCACTTTGCCCTGATTTATTGAGATCTGGAAGATGATGGTCATGCAGTGCTGGAGTTATTGATGCTGACATGGACTTCGAAACACCGAGATGGTATTTGGTCTGTGTACTGGCTATGTTTTGATTTAAGCCATCCAGGAATTTTTATGCCTATTGTTTTTGTCCTGTCTGTCATTCTGTAATTCTGTCTGAGACTTTAACCTTGCTAATAACTTCTGAACAGTAAGTGATAGGGCTTTGATATTTCACATGAGTATTCCTTGTGACAAGACTTTTCTGTGGGTTCCAATATTTTTGACCCTGTGACCTTGACCTTGGAGTTTGACTTACTTTTTGAAAACTTTAACCTTGCTAATAACTTTTGGACAGTAAGTTTTCTTTTGACAAGATCTTTCTACTGGTACCAAGATATTTGTCCTTGTGACCTTGGCCATCAACGGAATTGGCCATTATCGTGGGCATTTGTGTTTCACAAACACATCTTGTTTTAATCCATTTTTCGTAACTGATATCTGTAAACCTGTCCTATTTCATGACATAAAATATTTAAATCAACATCTTTTATAAAACATAAATAAAAACATACTTTTTTAATTCATTCAATATACATTTACCTTAATGAGACCAAAATAGAATATATGTTGTGTTTCCGGTTTCCTGGCCCTACCTACTTTTTTGCTGCCAACCTTAAATATTTTATTGACAATATATGAAATACAAATCTGCAATTTTTAGCTCACCTGAGCTGATCGCCTGTTGTCTGGCTGTCCATCTGTCTGTAAACTTTTTACATTTTTGACTTCTTCTCCAGAACCACTGAGCCAAATATAACCAAACTTGGCCAAAATCATCCTTGGGTGATGGGCTTTCACGTTCATTCAAATGAAGAGCCATGCCCCCTTCAAAGGGGAGATCGCAAAAATAGGGTGGGTTCATTTAAAATCTTCTCAAGAACCACTGGGCCAGAAGAGCTGAAATTTACATGAAAGCTTCCTGACATAGTGCAGATTCAAGTTTGTTAAAATCATGGCCCCTGGGGGTTGGATGGGGCTACAATAGGGAATCAAAGTTTTACATACAAATATATAGAAAAAATCTTTAAAAATCTTCTTCTCAAGAACCACTGAGCCAGATAAGCTGAGATTTACATGAAAGCTTCCTGACAATAAGTGAAGATTCAAGTTTGTTCAAATCATGGTCCCTGGGGGTAGGATGGGGCCACAATAGGGGATCAAAGTTTTACATACAAATATATAGAGAAAATCTTTAAAAATCTTCTTCTCAAAATGTACTGGGCCAGGAAAGTGGAAATTTACATGAAAGCTTCCTGACATAGTGCAGATTCAAGTTTCTTAAAATCATGGCCCCCAGGGGTAAGATGAGGCAACAATAGGGGATCAAACTTTTACATATAGGGAAAATCTTGAAAAATCTTCTTCTCAAAAACCACTGAGCCAGAAAAGCTGAGATTTACATGAAAGTTTCCTGACATAGTACAGATTCAAGTTTGTTAAACTCATGACCCCTAGGGCTTGGATGGGGCCACAATAGGGGATCAAAGTTTTACATAACTATTAAATAGAAAAAAAAATCTTTAAAAATTTTCTCCTTAAGAACTATTGGACCAAAAAAGTTTACATTTGCAGGAAAGCTTCCTGACATAGTGCAGATTCACATTTGTTAAAATCATGGTCCCCGGGGGTAAGATGGGGCCACAGTAGGAGATAAAAATTTTACATACAAATATATAGGGAAAATCATTAAAAATCTTCTGAAAATGTACTGGGCCAGAAAAATTTACATTTACATGAAAGCTTCCTGACAGTGCAGATTCAATTTTGAAAAAATCATGGCCCCCGGGAGTAGGTTGGGGCCACAATAGGGTTCAAAGTTTTACATGCGAATATATAGGAAAAATCTTTAAATATGAGCCAAGGTGACTCAGGTGAGCGATGTGGCCCATGGGACTCTTGTTAGGCCGTTCTTGGCACACTCATTTTGATTACGGATAACTCCGTTTACCTGATCAAGGTATAGGGCTGACGGCCGGTGTGGCTGGTCGAGGGATGTTTACTCCTAGGCACCTGATCCCACCTCTGGTGTGTCCAGGGTAACTCTCTATTTTGTATTGCTTATAGGAGTTAAGAGATTGATCACAGTTTATTATCTTCGCCTTTCATGTACAACAATATTTTGAAATTGAAAACTTTCAAATTCACTTTATTTAGTCAAAAAATGCATTTTAAGTAAAGAGGAATCTGAAAAAATTTAAAACCCCTGCTGGACTCGAAACCGCAATCTACAGTTCAGCAGTTGACGTGCTAACCTACTGAGTTACTCAGCTAGGTGATAATTTTTTAACTGAATAGACAAATATTGCTGTTATTTATATTTTCATCCATGTTTTAAAAGGAAGTCAGCCATTATGACGATGTAGAGTACCTCCTTGATGTGCACAGAATTGAATTTGTTCAAATATAAACTTTCAAAAGTTCTGGATTAATACATAGGAAAAAAACCCTTGGGATAAAAGATCAATAATTTCTTAGGGCTGCACCAATTTTAGTGGGTTATCCACCAACACTAGTTTAAGAAATGAAATTTTATTTTTGGTCCTATAGGTATTGAAAGAAATGTTTTGACTTGTGGTTACATGTCTGCTGTTGGTACCAGAATGAAATTCAGATTGATAAGATAAGAATTAGAAGTTATTGAAAAAGAAATGTGCCCATGGGTCATTCTAAGGGCCTCTATGTTTTTCAGAAAATATAAAGATTAATAATGTAATATGTACATTTACTTTTCTACATTCCAGAAATATGAGGGCTTTATGCAGCCAGAGTCAAAAAAATTTTCTCTGGACCCGCAGATTACGTCATTCGAAATGCTTCAACATATCATTGCAAGTGCTTTTAACATCAAAGGGTATGTATTCACTATTTACACATTTTAACATCAAAGGGTACCGTATGTATTCACTATTTACACATTTTTATACCCCCCAAACGAAGTTCAAGGGGGGGGGGGTATATAGGAATCACTCTGTCTGTCTGTCTGTGCAGATTCTTGTCCGGGCCATAACTTCTTTGTTCTTTGACTTAGGCATACCATATTTGACACACAGGTGGATCACCATTAGACGATGTGTCGAGTACCTTCATGACCTCTATATGACCTTGACCCTTGACCTCAAGGTCAAAATTAAAGTGTTTTTTTTTTTTTTTTTTTACAATGGATTCGTGTCTGGGCCATAACTTTTTTGTTCTTTGACATAGGAATACCATATTTGACACATGAGTGTATCACCATGAGACGATGTGTCATGTACCTTCATGACCTCCATATGACCTTGACCTCAAGGTCAAAATTAAAGGTTTTTACAATGGATTCGTGTCAGGGCCATGACTTCTTTGTTCTTTGACATAGGCATACCATATTTGACACATGAGTGTATCACCATGAGACGATGTGTCGAGTACCTTCATGACCTCAATATGACCTTGAACTTTGACCTCAAGGTCAAAATTGATTATAGGGCTTTGACATAGTCATACCATAAGACATGGGTGTATCACCATGAGACTATGTGTCATGTACATTCATGACCTCTTTTTGACCTTGACCTTTGATCTCAAGGTCAACATTATAGGTTTATGGCATGGATTTGTGTTCGGACTATATCTTCCATTTTCTTCTACAAAGGCATACCATATTATACCTATAAACAACACCCTTTGGGGATTGGGGTAAGCGGGGGGTATTCTTAGTGAGCATTGCTCACAGTACCTCTTGTTAATTTTTAACATCAAAGGGTACTGTATGTATTCACTATTTACACATTTGAAATTGAGATTTAGGAGCAGTGCTAAAGGAAATGACCTTGAAACACTGATGTTCACCATATCTCTACTGGTAATCAACACTAGCACATTTGCCTTATGTTACTTTTTATGCCCCCTTTCAAAGAAGAGGGGCATATTGCTTTGCTCCTGTCTGTCGGTTGGTAGACCACATTATCTGCTCAATATCTTGAGAACCATTCATTTAATCATAATGGTGTTTCATATGTAAGTTGGTTATGTGTAGAAGAGGACTCCTATTGATTTTCAGGTCTAAGGTCAAGGGTCAATCTATTCTGGACATAGGAAGATATTGTCCGCTCAATTACCTAGGGAACCCATTCCTTGACAGACATCAAATTTGGTACACTGGTACATCATAAGATGACCCCTATAGATTTTGAGGTCACATGATCAAAGGTCAATGGTCAAACTTGACATAGGAATATATTGTCCGCTCAATATCTTGAGAACCCTTTGCTTGATAGACATCAAACTTGGTACAGTAGTACATCATAAGGATTAAATGACCCTTATTGATTTTGAGGTCACATTGTCAAGGGTCAAACTGGACATAGGAAGATGCTGTCTGCTTAATATCTTGAGAACTCTTTGCTTGAAAGACATCAAACTTGGTACACTGGCAAATCCTAAGGAATAGATGATCCCTATTGGTTTTGAGGTCACACGGTCAAGGTTCGAATGGGACAAAAGAAAATATTGTCTGTTTAAGGATATGCGGGACGATGATCACGTGATGGTTGCGAATTTGATATAAATTTAGAACCGGACGCAGTGTAGTTAAGTTTCCCGAGGAAAATCACAATGCTGTACAGACACACTATGTGACGTCACAATAAAAAAGTACGTCACAATGTTGTATCGTGGGGAAAATGTCATCAAATTTTGTCGAATTTGTTACCGCTATAAGTGTCATGTGTAAATCTGTTGATTGAATTCTTGTTGAATGATAATTTTTATTTCTATTTGGTATTAATTACAATTCTCCCTTTTCATATGCATTGTATATATTATATATATAAGTATGCGCCACAGTAATTTTGATAGTATAGCCTATAAGTCACTGAAATCGCTCCTACATGTATGCAATTTGCATCTAGGCATTAACAAAAAGAAAGTCAATTGTGCATAAACAATGACTCGGTGCAAGTGTAAGATGATGATCGTTTGTTGATATTTACTATAGAAGTGTGAAACTAGAATTTGACACATATTTCTCAGAATCTTGCTTGGGAAGCGTATAGATTATTCTGGTGCTTTTATAATCGATCACTGTCTGCACCCCCCCCCCCCCCCCCCTTCCATATGATGAAGATCGATACTTTTGGTCAAATATTAAGGTCAATGCTAGGAATG
Organism: Ostrea edulis; assembly: GCF_947568905.1. Taxonomy (NCBI): domain Eukaryota; kingdom Metazoa; phylum Mollusca; class Bivalvia; order Ostreida; family Ostreidae; genus Ostrea; species Ostrea edulis. Next base: position 57,156,003 of record NC_079170.1, on the reverse strand, counting down.
TTTAATTTTCCCAAGCATTTCCATGTAAATCTAAGTACACTTTATCTCTCTAACTATTTTATATTCCAAATTATTTTTACTGACTTTACGAAACACTGCTGCGGAAATGGTAACTAATGTAAAAGATATGACACACGTCGGAATGTATGCGAGAAACAGACGTGTGAAAAAGAAAAAGGTGCAAAGTCACAACGTGTGCGACACATAAATTCCTTGAAAAATAGGATGGAGACGATCGAGTCAAGCGACACTAGCTACCATGGCTGTGGAAGTACTGTTGATCTTGTAAACGAAGTAGTAGCTCATATTGACGTTAACTAGATCTAACCCCGTGGTTTGAAGGAAGACGAATTGTAGAGCTAGACGTTTTGTCCAAAGCCATGCATAATATATACATGTATATTTAAAAAAATTAAAATTTTAATTTGTTTTCATTAAGTCAATTTTTGTTCCATAATCATGAAAATTCTAAATATTTCTATAGGTTCAAAACAAATATAGTTGCTAACAATGTATAAGTTGTAGATGACCCATATTAATTTTGGATTCACTTGGTCAGAGGTCAGGGGTCAAACTGGACATAGTAATATATTTTCTCCTATATCTTAAGAATCATATGCTTGATTTAAACCAAACTTGGTACACTGGTACTTCATAAGGAGTAGATGACCCTAATTGATTTTTAGGTCACATTGTCAAAAGCCAATGGTCAGTCCACTCTGCACATAGCAAGATATTGTCTGCTCAATATCTTGAATTGTTTTGGCACTATCAATTAAATCATTCATGTGTTTAACCCTTTTCAATTTGCACCATTGGGGCATATATGTTTTACAAACATTTCTTGTTGACAGAGATTTTACCATGAGTTACCTTGTGAGAGATGACTATGGACAAGAAATCTACCTTAGCATGTTGTCAGACTGGGATATGGATGCAGCTGTTCAAAGCGCCTCAAATCCATGTCTCCAGCTTAAAGTAGATGCCAAACCTTTTGAAGACGGTAAAAGATATATATAGATATATATATATACACACACACACACAGGGTTTTCACTAGAAAATATTGAAGACGAGTCCCGGACTCGTGGTTTATAAGCAGCTTGAGTCCCATGAAAATTTGATGAGTCCCATGAATATGAACTAAGTAATGAGAATATGAATATGAAATAAATCTTTTTTATGTAAGACAATTAAAATGGAAGCAGTATGAAAAATAACAGTGGTCACTTTGTACACATAAAATTAAAGGTACTCATTCACGACTTGGCCTCGGACGATTAATTGTCCACGCCAGTTGCCAACAGAATTACTTCCCCGACTATCCTATCATCACAACAACGCTATTCAATATTAAAAGAACTTTAATCAAATTATTATTGTAATTAAATAGATGCATACTAGTTTTGTTTGCCGTTGATCTGTAAAACCTACCAAAGTTTACAAACTTTTGAAAGTACACTACTTTCCACAATCTCTCACCAGAGGGCACGCTACGCAAGCTTCATTTTCAAAAGTTGTGGAACGAAGCTTAACGCCCCCTGGTGAGAGATTGTACTTTCCATTCCAATATAAATGACAACCGAAAGACAAACATTTATATTTTAATATAGATCCGGATTTGTAAAAAAAATAATAATAAATAAATGAATAACAAATAAAAGTAAGTAACTGCCAGTGGCAAAATGTTTTTCACTTTGCATCTTATCTAATAATCTTGTTATGATATTATATTCTAATTCACACCAAATTGACTGACGCTAAACAAAACAAGTCGGATTGGGACACTGAACCCGGTTGTATTATGTCGGTTCACTAGAGCATAACGTTTTACCTAGAGTTCTAATTAATACACAATATCAGGGCTTCTAAGTAAAATTATGATTTTTACTTGGAGTCCAAGACGCGTCTGCGGGACTCGCCATATCAGACAAACTTGTGTCCCAAATTAATTTTCTGCGTTTGGGACACAGATACTTGCGTTAGTGACAACCCTGATATATTTAAGGAATGACTTTAATTCTGGGGCAAGTTATACGAGTATAACCTGATTTGGGTCAGTTTACGCTTTTTTATAATCCGCGAATAATTTAATGCAAGAGACAAAGATCCTAACCTTCGTTTATCAAAATGTACATAAACTCAGAAAAATACAAGTCATCTGAGCCGCGCAATGATTCACTTAGCAACATTGACGAAGCGTCTAGCTATAAAGGCAGCCATCTTTAATTTTAGTTCTACGGAGCCTAGCCTATTTATCAAAATATTGTATAGAAGGTGAAGTTTGTCATGATAGAAAATATGTGTAGACTATGCATGCAATGCGTATTTTGCTGCCCTTTAGAGATAGAGATCGACTTTGAAGTCGCTCATCTCCGACAGATTGAGAAAATACGGGAAATTGCATTGTTTAGGCCTACCCAAAATAAATCTTCAAATATCAGAAAATGCAAAAATTTGCGGCTTTTAACTCTGTGAAAACTTCTACATGAAAACTTACCCTTGTATGCAACGTTGTCCTAATAGTAAATCCGACACAAGAAAATATGTAGATCTAAGCAAGTGATAAATTGCGATCCACTTGTCAATGTGTCTGACGTCATGTGATAAAAATGTGACGTATGAATTTTTGTTTGCTTTGTTGAAAGACGGATCAAGCAATGAAACAACCCTTTCTCCAGTGAGAAATTTATTTCAAAATGAACAGGGTAATGCTTACTTGGCACATTATTAATTCGAATATAATATATTTGTTTTAATCTAATATTCGACCATACATACAGAGAAAGATGTTTTACAACAGTGATTTGTGTACAAGTAGATGCTAATATTGACAACAAGAAAACATTATCTGTATCAAACTGAAGAAACTTATTGTACATATTGACTTTCTATTCCATAGAAGGCTGAAAACAGTGCTTCGATGTAAATTTAGAGATTGGAATTTGACCAATCAGAGACAAGGATACAATAACTTATAAGAATTAATATATATATATATATATATATATATATATATATATATATATATACACGTCATTACACCTCATTTCAACATACTGTGTCCCTTGTGTCTTGTAACCTCACTGTAATATCTAAATGTATGGATCACATATACTGTATTTTGAATATATCCCTCTCTGGATAAGCCGTGTGGGAGTATATTCATGCCAATTAAAGGACAATTTCAAAAGTTTTTTAATGGTATAAAAAAAAAAAGCAAAGATCAAGGTCACGGGTCAAACTCATGTTTTAGCTCACCTGAGGTGAAGGCTCAAATTTTCACATTTTTGACTTCTTTGAAATCTTCAAAAATCTTTTTCTCAAGAGATCTAAGTCATATTAACAGGGCTCATGCTGCCCATCGCATTTCTGATCAAAATTTGTCCTGTGTCTGTTTTCGTTGTTGTCAGCGTTAACTTTTCACATTTTCATCTTCTTCTTTAGAACCATTGGGCTGATTCAATCAAACTTGGCACAAATCATTCTTAGGTGACGGAGATTCAAGTTAGTTCAAATGAAGCAGGGCTTGATGTTATGAGTTAATAACTCACATTTGTGACTTGATATCAGATTTTGCAAGTTAAATTGAAAACCGATTGCCACCTTTTAACCCAAAATATCCAACCAGGCCACTTTATATTTTAGTTAACATGAGCTGAAAGCTCAAGTGAGCTTTTCTGATCACATTTTCATGTGGATGTCCATCCATACTTTTAACATTTTCGACTTCTTCTCAGTGTTTTTTTTTTAAACTTTTTGAGTTGCAATGGTCATGATGACCCTCTATGGCTGAATTCTGGGAGTCAAAAGTTTCTTTTGAGAGTCACACTTTTTAAAAAAATAAATATTAATTTCAAACATTTGGTATGGATCTACACTGTTTAGGGTATACTACAGTATTCTTTTGTTCATAAAATGAATAGATATTGGTTCAATGCATATAAAATGAATAACTTCGTAATTTATTAATTTACTTTGAGGTTTCTATAGGTTACATGTCATCATATGATATGTCTCTATGTCACACTTACACAGCATGTATATCTGATCAATGTTAGAAGGTATAGTCTTTATATAATAGGGACTTTTTTTGGCGCATTCCGTGCCACTGTTATGATTTATGTCGAGTCACAGGAGTGGGCAGTTTTTCATGAGCGCTCGCGAAGCTCAGTAGTTGTTACTTACGTTGTAGATCTTTACTGATGAAACTGCCGACTCCTGTGATCGTGACCATATATATATTGATAATCTACAGGATTGTTTTCTCGATTTGTCAGTCAGCGTTTTATTTGGTTCAGTGTAAATCTAAAATTGAACAACGTTGCCATGTTGAAACACAACTTAACACTGGTTAAAAATATTCCTTTATTCTTATGTACTTCCGGGAATGAACATAGAGCCTGATCGCAAAATGTGAACTTCGTCTTTTTTCCCCCTGCGTCATGGTGACCCTTTGGGTGATGTTTTTGGGGTTAAAAGATATTTTTTATACGTAAATTATGCAGAAATTTGTGTTAACGGAAACACTGCTTCTCAAGAATCGCAGGGCTAATTTCAGCCAAACTTGACATGAAGCATGCTTGGGTTGTTTAAAAAAAAAAATTCACACTAATCTTGTGTTCATGTACAGTTTTCACAAACTCAGTAGCCTGATGCCCGAGGCAAGTTAAAATTTAAATTTGCATATAAAACTTTGATCCTTTATTGTGGTCCCATCCTACCACCAGGGGTCATGATTTTAACAAACTTGAAACTGCACTATATCAGGAAACTTTCCTGTAAATTTCAGCTTTTCTGGCCCTATGTTTCTTGAGACTCACATTTGTTCAATTGAAGTGTTACACCCTTTTCTGATCACCCGTTTGTCTGTCTATTTGTCAACTTTTCACATTTTTGACTTCTTCAGAACTACTGGACCAATTTCAACCAAACATGGTAAAAAGCATCCTTGGGTGAATTTGTTCAAATGAAGGGCCATGCCTCCTTCAAACGGGAGATAATCATGAAAATGCAAAAACAATGGGGTCATGTAAAACTCAAATTGTGTACTGAATTTCAAGCAATTTTCCCTTTGTTGCAACAAATTTGTTTAATCATGATTTCTTCAAAAATTCGATCATCACATGAAAAGGATAAAAAAAAATCATGGCAAAATATTTTGTTACAGTTTAGAACTTATGCTCATGAGGGCAATTTGGCTCTTGCACACATGTTGTGAGGAGCTGTTCTTGTTAATGAGAGTGAATGTTATTGTTTATGAGAGCAAGTATTATTTATAAAACACCCATTTTTGTATGTTTTTGGTAGGACTAGAAGACTGGGACATCATTGCTCCAGTAGATGTGCCACGCAAAATGACCAGTTTGTTGGAGCGTAATATTTTTGGTGCACTGAGTGGAACACTCTCTAGTGGTGTGGGGAGAACCTTGACACATATGCAAAGAGCTATGGGTAAGTTGAAGCCTGATAAACCCATTGCTGTAAACATCCATTAATTGTTGAAAGATGCCAAGAATACTGTTTTGAAATTTCCAGAGAAAGTAAAGGACTGTATTTGTTGTTTGAAGGAATTCTCCAGACTTTCAGTATAGGTATAGTCATATAGTTTAACCAACAAAATTGTACTTATCTGTATTTTAATTACATTTTCAGAACCCTGGTATTCTCAAAATATGTTTTAAAATTTCTTAAACATCAGAAAGGAAAATTTGAGAACTTTAATTTAATTAACTCTGTTATTTCTTAATCTACTTTGAATCAGTTCTAATGTAATTTATCAGAATCAATCAAGAAAATTTTCCTTAAACTCTCCTATGTCTGTGCAAGAACTAAGATATCCATTAAATCATTCTTTTCAGACATTTAAGAATAGTTTCAGAATAAAAATTCCAGAGAATACTTGTAGAACAGTTCTAGAACTGCCCATGTTGTTCTTAAGCACTTCATTCACACAAGAACAGGTTTTTTTTGCAGGGGTGAAGAACAAAAACATGTCTAATGTGAAATATTTGAAGTTTTTTTTTATAAATTACTTTTCAGGAATCAAAGTTCAGGATGAAATTAAGTACAAAGCAGTAAAATCTGCGATGTCTGATCAGGAATTCAGAAACTTTCTAGACTCAGCAGGGCATATGGTGAAACCAGAAGAATTTCGAATAAGTATTTATCAAGGAGGATGTGAACCATCGTTACGGCGAGTGGCTTGGAGGCACCTGCTTAATGTATTTCCACATGGTCTTTCGGGGAAAGAAAGATTTGAGTATTTGAAGAAGAAGGAAAAAGAATATTTTGACTTGCGAGAGCATTGGAAAAAAGAAATACAAGAGGACTTGATGTCAGAGGAAATGAAATTTGTGACATCTATGGTTAAAAAAGATGTTTTGAGAACTGATCGTGGACACAAATTTTACTCGGGCTCAGATGATAACAAAAATCTGATTTCATTGTTTAATGTCTTGGTGACATTTGCACTGTCACACCCAGAAACCTCGTATTGCCAAGGCATGAGTGATATTGCTTCCATATTGCTAGTTACACAGAAGGATGAGGCTCAAGCATATCTGTGCTTTTGTGCACTTATGAAAAGATTGAAAGATAATTTTAACATTAATGGGCATGCAATAACAATGAAATTTAAACACCTTTCTGATTTACTCCATCTGCATGACCCAGAGTTGCATTCTTATTTCCAGGAAATCAATGCAAGTGACTTGTTTTTCTGCTATAGATGGATATTATTGGAACTTAAGAGAGAGTTTCCATTTGAGGAGGCTTTGTATATGTTGGAGGTCATGTGGAGTACACTGCCCCCTGACCCACCCATCACAGGAGTACCACTCACCTCGGAAACCCTCTCTACACAAAACTTGTCTCGTTCACCAAACTCCTCTTCTTTTGGCATGAAACAAACTGTCTATGCAAAGTTATTTGCAATGAGAAGACAAAAGTCGGTGTTAAAAAGTAAAGCATCATATGAAGGGGACAATGTTTCAGAGCTGGAGCTAGCTCAGAACAGTGTGAACAATAACTCCAGAACAATCTCCATTGTGCAGGATGAATCTAATTCGGTGATGGTTTCCCAAGAATACCCAGCCATGATTGATACTGAATCAGAAATCATGGCAGAAAGGAGCTCATCCATTGATGGATACCTGAAAAGTCCAGTTGAAGGGAATCATCATTTTAAAAGTGATTTGCAGAATAGTCTACATGAAAAAGAATCCTCAGAGGATAGTGATAAAAGCATCCCAGAACACAGCGACATCAATCTGTGTCAGACTCCAGGATTTGATAAACAAAATGATATTAAATCAAATGTGGAAGGAGAATTGCACTTGGAAAGGTCTATTGATACATATGTCGAGAGAAATGAAGATCCAGTAGATCGTGATTGTGAACAGTCTCAGTTCCACATGTCTCTGGACGAAAGTCTTGAAAATGAACCCAGAGCATCTGCTGGTGTTAATTGTCATATGAATGCTGAAGCTGTAGGTAAGCATAGTTCTGTTTCTGCTGACCCCTTCAAAAATATATCGGAGAGCAGCTGTAATGAACATTCCTCTACTATAAGTGAGTCTTTGGCCTACTCTGATACAGAAGATTTTAGGAAAAGAAGTCTCGAGGCAAAGTCTTTCAGTTCTAGTTCAATGTCCAAAAGTGACTTGCATTTAGAGGAACGGGCAGACATATCCAATTCGATGGAGATAGTTAAACATGATGATAAAAATGCATGTCTCCCGGCTCCACAAGACTTTGGTTGTGGAAACCCCTTTTTGATGTTTTTGTGTTTATCACTTCTACAACAGCATAGGGATCACATTCTGCAGAAGAGACTAGAGTATGATGAAATTGCCATTATGTTTGACAAACTTGTACGGAAACATGATGTGCATAAAGTGTTACATTATGGCAGAAATCTTTACTCTGAATACCTTAGGACACAACAGAAAATAAATGACTCTAGTGAAGGAGACCCAAGTGTATAAAGTTTTCAATAAATTCATCGCTGGCTTATATGCTGTTCAATTTTATTTAGATGAAATTCAACCCATTTAATACATGTAGCATATCAGTCACTTTAATAAAATTAGTTATTGCAGGGCAAGGACAGGAGTGTTCTGCATTGGTTTCTAAAGTTACCTGAGTCAAGTACTATATTGTTATTGGTCAGAATAAACCCAAGTCCAGCAAAAAAAAACCAGGATTTCAAAGATTTAACAATTTATTTACAGAAACATATATTAATGAAATGATACTAACTTGTAGCACTTTTAAAAAGTTCACAAAGAAGTGTCCGTTGTTTGTTCACTGCTGAACAGAATGCACATGCAACAATAAGCCAGTTTTACAGCACTGTCGAAATCGGCCGTTAAGTTCAGTCCCCAGTTATGTAATATCCAGTCCTTCTTATGACAATATTTACATTCTATTTATATTAAAACAAAATTCTAGAGAATTCCATTCCTAGAAAGTATACGGTGTGAGTAAACCGGTTCATTATGTCACCTTTCTATTGAACTCTCCCAAACATTGTTCTAAAAACAGAACGTAGTGAAACTTCCAGAGGCATAATGGGATGTTTTACATCCCATTTTAGAAATTTTTATATTTTGTATGTATGTCACGAGCTTTAGGTGAAGTGCCCAATTTTTACTTATGCATGGTACTTCCAGTTGTGACAGAGAGGGTTCTTTATCATGCCAATGCCTGCTGTGACATAGGACCTCCGTTTTTAAGGTCTTCTAATGGCAGACACTTGACTAAGTAACAGTCACAACTTAATACATATATTAAACATCTTAGGTTTGATGCAGCGTTGGTATCGAGAATCAAGCCCTTGTGTCGTGGTTTTAAAGCGAGCGCCCTGACAGGCTATAGAGTAGGCCATCTGTTGTAAACACGTGAACATTATTCAATATATAAAAAAATAATAACAATGAACAAATTTTATTTTTTGTAATACTGTTAACAAATGTATTCGTTACAACATTTCATAGTCCATTAATGTTAACGTCGAATAACGTCAATTTCAGCACACTGGAAAGACAACTGGTATTCGAACTTGAATTAACAAGGTTAATAACGCGTGTGACCACCATTTGCATTCACGCATGCTTGACAACGGCGCCTCATTGATGCCACTAAAGTGTTCAGAAATGCTTGAGGGATGTTGTTCTAGATGTTGTTCAAAGACTGGCCTAAATCACCCAATGTCACTGGCTGATTTGGTAAACGGCGTAGACGTCGTTCCATTTCGTCCCATATGTGCTCGATTGGCGAAAAATCGGGGGAAACAGCTGGCCAAGGCAAACCATCGACATTCTATTGAACAAAAAAGTCCCTGACTACTCGTGCAACATGTGGCCTTGCGTTGTCTTGCTGCAGAGTGATGTGATTTTGTTGTCTCTGTATGGCGCTGAATAATTTCGTCTCGATGGCGTACGCCGGTGAGATTTCCATTGACAATTTGTAGAGGGGTCCTTCCACGTGCTGTTATTCCACCCCACACCATAACGCTACTTCCACCGAATTGTCGACGTTGTACAACACAAGCGTCCTGGCACCGCTCCCCAACGCGACGATACACTCTACAACGGCCGTCACTGCTATCCAAATTAAATCTGGATTCATCAGTGAACAGAATATTGGCCCAGTCCTGTATTCTGAATCGCAGATGTCGTCTCCACCACACTAGTCTAGCGATACGATGACGTTGAAGCAGTATTGGGCGCACCGCTGGATGTCTTGGTCTGATGTTGTGCTCGCGCAGAAGATTACGCACAGTTCTTGGACTGATTGGTCGAAGTCCAGGACTGCTACGAGCAGTCAAACTTGCTGTCTGGAAACGATTTCTCAGGTGCACAAGTCTAATGTGGCTGTCCTGTCGACGCGACGTCACACGAGGACGCCCAGAACGTGGTCGATCCCGTGTGTTACCAGATTGTTGGAAACGTCTCCATAATGACTGGGTGGTGTTCCGATGAACTCCAAAGTGTCTTGTTACGATATTTTGTGCCATTCCAGCTTGAAGCATCCCATCAGCACGATTACGTTGGTTTTCGCTGAGTCGTGGCATGACAGAAGGGTAAATTTTGTCAGAACTTAAAGCTGACATGAATTAATAAATACGTACACTTTTCTCATCTTATCCGCCATATTTCTCTCAGGTAGCCTAATTTACTCTACCCGTATATACCCCAAATGTGATTGTCACACCTGAGTGATTTTTCTAGGTGGACTCGATCAGTGCACACCTCCGATAGTAATATATAGGGAATGAGAAACAAATAAAATCACATTTTAAAACATTATGCTTTGCTCAAAATTACAAAATATTTATTGTATACCAATGTAACATTCTGGAAATTTAGATAAGTTAGACAAAAATGACCCCCAAAAAAGCTTTTCTTGCATACTTGCAAGTGCATGCCAGTATTTGCAGTTTCTTATAAAAAAAAAAATGCGGAGAAATCATTTGCCAGCTATACATACTGATAGAATGGAATCGGCAAAGAGCATAAAATATATTATTTATATCAATTCTTGCAAAATAAAGGTGCATGCCATATGCATAATATGTAATGCACACGGTATATTCGCCCCAAAAAACCCGTATCAAATACGGGCGTCTATTCAACAGGTATCGGAGATGTGCACTTACCGAAAATATTAGATTCTCTTTATTCTGATAAATCCACGAAACAAAATGATAAACTCCATTTGTATCTCATTAGAACTTTACAACACGTTGTTATTCCATTATGCAGACTGCGACACACTTCACCCGTGCCAAAGGTGTCTTCAATCAGGGGAGATGTCGGAGTCAAAAAATTTTCCTGCATTGAATGCTTGTCTGTTCGAGGTTTTGCAGTTTATAGAAATCGGGAATCTAATATCTGGTTGGATATATTGCGTGCATAATTCAAAATTTCTCGATGATCATATACAAATTTGGATATATAAATAAGGGAATAATGATCGAAAATATATATCTGTGTGAAAATGCGTGTATTACATTTGCAATCCATAATGAACAGTTGATTACACAAACACACATATAAAAGGAAATGTATAAACGAAGATATAGTTTTGTTGTCTCTTTTGGAACCACATAATTATTTACGGTCTCTGTATGTCCATATTCATTGATTGAACAGGTGAGAGAGAGAGCGACCGACCGTCCTACTTCGATGTACAATATATCATTTCACAGAAGGAAAGAAAATTTATCACTGATATAAATGTAAGCTTACAAGCATAAAAAATTTCCAGCTATTTAAAAATTTGTGATTAGCAATATATTGGAAACTTACATGCTTATAATTGAATTCATTACAATTTAAAAAAAAAAAAATATTAGTTTGAACTGTGCATGTAGAAAATACTGTCTTTGTATGTTAGAATAACGAGAAAAAAGTAAATTGTCAAAAAAGTGGGGAAAGCAGACCAGCCTTCCTGCCCACTCCAACCCCCTGTATACATGTACGTGCCTGAAACAACATATCAATTCGTGTTGAAAGAAAGGTGCATTTCTGCATTTCATTAAATTCCAAAGGAGCTAGAATTTATGTGTTCCCCATTTAATTATTTTGTATGCAAGAGTAGTTCCCGAATTTAGAATCATGCTTTCAGTCAGAGCAGAAATGAATTCATTTTGAAGTACATCTAGTTTGAATACAAATGTTGGGTTTCTTCTTTTAATTTCATCAGACTCATTAGAACCCCCTCGCTCAAACTATGCAGCTTTGTTTTTATTGATATCTAAATCGGTATAAATGAATCTGGATATGAATTATTTTTCGTGATCATATAGATATTGATACTAATAGAGGGCGAAGCCCTCTCACGGCCCGAAGGGCCGGGAGAGCGGAGCTCTTCCTATAGGTAATACGTATATACATGTTTAAAAGGAAAATATTGGAAAATAATGAAAAATTAAACCATACCTATGGAACTTGAAAATTTTGGTACTAATGGCGTCGATTCGAATATTAGCGCGTGGACATGTATTTCTCCATTTTGAATCTCGTCTACCCTAGTTCACGTTGGTCTGAGATGTTACATAAAATTCGTAAACGCATGTAAATCTTATTTTCTTAATCAAATAATATGTATACGGTTTGACCGTTGGACCGAGCAAAGCATGTAATGGTCATTGGAGTGTCCCAAGTGGTAATCATAATTCCGTTAAGTACGGTAGATTATGATTCATTTAAAAATATATATTTTTAATGAAATTTTCCTTGCGCTAAACACCCAGTAACATCTCAATATTAAAGGGGTTTATATGGGGACAACAGTTTTACAGGATCCGCCTATTCATTGAACGCGGGAAATAAAACACAAGGAGTCGTTAACTGTGCATTGTGACGTCACATTTAGCCTAGACTTTTTTCTCTTTTTCAAACTCGTTCATCTATTTAGTCGTATTACGGTTTTGTATGCAATTATTTGCTAAAACCTGTTACAATGATAATTATACTATTCACTTTGAACAAACTGAGTGTTTAAATTACGAATTGCACGTCAGGGTCTTCTATTATTGGCATTCAAAATAAAACACGAATAACTGTTGAAGCAGGTAATGAAAAAATAAATGACGGCGCCCATATGGATCACGAAAATTTCAGTGAACGTATATAGAGATTATCTCTTTTTCTTTTGCTTATTTTGACTTTTTTCTTTTACATACGTGTTACCTTTAGAACCTTGCTTCGCGGACGGGCCTTCGCTCGGTATAATCACTCCACGATTAACGCCATGTTTGTTGTTGTTCAAACGCTATGTTTGTAAATTTACTAAATAACGACGCTGAATATGACATCACAATGTACTGTTTACATCAATTGCGTTATATTTCCCGCGTTCAATATATCCAAAAATTAGGATGCTTTGCTACAGCTCCGTCCTCATGCTAACTTCGGGTTGTTTTTGTTCTGTTATGGATATAGATACTGATACCAAAATTTATTTGCTTCGCCCTCAAACACGGTCACGCCGTAAAACATAATATGATTACGGTGTGACCGTTGGGGCGAGCGCAGCATATCTGAATACATTTTCAAAAAATTTATATTGAAAACAAAGAAAACTGATCTGGTTCACTGTCAATACGTAGGATTACTGTCTTGCTCTTCTCGCCAATGTCGGAACCAGTTTAGCGGGAAATGCAACGAACGTGTTGTGACGTAGCCTGGTAGTTGTGACGTGCCTGTTTACATTTCTTTAGACAATATTTTAAAAAGAAAGGGGTAAGAATATGATTGTCATCCTTTCCTTTCAAATAAGAAAGGTTTGTAATACTTCAAAGATTTTTTTTATTATTATTTTACGAATCGAACCATCCGCCATTTTGTACGAAGGACTTCTGGGATTGGCGTCAAAAAAAAATTCTTGTTAGAGGTTGAGATTTAGCTCGGATCATTTCCCGCGCTCTAGTCATTAGAGCTCGCAGTACGAGCCAGCGCTCCGCGCTGGCTCGCTGCGCTCGCTAATATGATTACGGTGTGACCGTTGGGGCGAGCGCAGCATATCTGAATACATTTTCAAAAAATTTATATTGAAAACAAGGAAAACTGATCTGGTTCACTGTCAATACGTAGGATTACTGTTTGGCTCTTCTCGCCAATGTAGGAACCAGTTTATCGGGAAATGCAACGAGCGTGTTGTGACGTAGCCTGGTAGTTGTGATGTGACTGTTTACATTTCTTTAGACAATATTTTAAAAAGAAAAAGAAAGGGGTAAGAATATGATTTTCATCCTTTCCTTTCAAATAAGAAAGGTTTGTAATACTTCAAAGATTTTTTTTATTATTATTTTACAAATCGAACCATCCGCCATTTTGCACGAGGGACTTCTGGGATTGGCGTCAAAAAAAAATTCTTGTTAGAGGTTGAGATTTAGATCGGTTTATTTCCCGCGCTCTAGTCATTAGAGCTCGCAGTACGAGCCTGCGCTCGCTATTAATGAAAAAAGAAATTGTTTATAGAGGACGAAGCCCTCTCACGGCCCGAAGGACCGTGAGAGCGGAGCTCTCCCTACAGGTAACACGTATATTATAGGATTAAACATTCTTTTTGAAGAATTTATCGATGTGTAAACTCCGGACATTTTACTCACAAACTGAATAAAAGTGCGAAGCACTTTTATGTTAAGTTTGTGAGTAAAATGTCCGGAGTTTACACATCGATAAATTCTTCAAAAAGAATGTTTGATTCTTATAATTCCAATTCATTCACTTTATTAACAATTGCAAAAATTTAAATAGTTTCCCCGCACTATGTTAGTTGTTTTCAGGCGTGTATGAATACATCGCGTTTTCGGGTTTATTGATGTATAAACTCTTGTTCAGCTTTATTTTTGTCCAATCAAAACAATTGTGATAAATAACATTGTAATTATAGCGAGCCAGATCGGAGCGCTGGCTCGTACTGCGAGCTCTAATGACTAGAGCGCGGGAAATAATCCGAGCTAAATCTCAACCTCTAACAAGAATTTTTTTTTGACGCCAATCCCAGAAGTCCCTCGTACAAAATGGCGGATGGTTCGATTTGTAAAATAATAATAAAAAAAAATCTTTGAAGTATTACAAACCTTTCTTATTTGAAAGGAAAGGATGAAAATCATATTCTTACCCCTTTCTTTTTGAAATATTGTCTAAAGAAATGTAAACAGTCACATCACAACTACCAGGCTACGTCACAACACGCTCGTTGCATTTCCCGCTAAACTGGTTCCGACATTGGCGAGAAGAGCAAGACAGTAATCCTACGTATTGACAGTGAACCAGATCAGTTTTCCTTGTTTTCAATATAAATTTTTTGAAAATGTATTCAGATATGCTGCGCTCGCCCTAACGGTCACACCGTAATCATATTACATGTTTAAAAGGAAAATAATGAAAAATTAAATCATATACCTATGGAACTTGAAAAGTTTGGTACCAATGGCGTCGATTCGAATATTAGCGCGTGGACATGTATTCCTCCATTTTGAATCTCGTCTACCCTAGTTTACGTCGTTCTGAGATGTTACATAAAATCCGTAAAGGCATGTAAATCTTATTTTCTTAATCATACAATCACTCCACGATTAACGCCATGTTTTTTGTTGTGGTTCAAACGCTATGTTTGTAAATTTGCTAAATAACGACTCTGAATATGACGTCACAATGTACTGTTGACATTATATTTCCCGCGTTCAATATACAGGCGGATCAAATGTCCAGGATGTTTTGATACAGCTCCGTCCGCGTGCTAACTTCGAGTTGTTTTTGTCCTGTTTTGGATATAGATACTAATGCCAAAACTTGTTTGCTTCGCCCTCAAGCACGGTCACGCCGTAAAACATATTACTCTTGCCTTTTGCATATCCCACTAATGCATACAGTGTATTGCCAATGTATCATATCAAATAAAACCTCAACACGAATTTTACTGATTTATTAATACTAACATCTTATCGAGTACATTTGAATTTGAAATTTCGACGTACAGCGATATGGCCATTGTACGAAAGCCTATTAGTATCATGTAAAAAAAAAAATTAATTCACATTCCATTATCTCGTAATTACGAGAAAAGATCTCGTTATTACGAGAAAAGATCTCGTTATCACGAGAAAAGATCTCGTAATTACGAGATAATCATCTCGTAATTACGAGAAAAGATCTCGTAATTACGAGATAATCATCTCGTAATTACGAGAAAAGATCTCGTAATTACGAGATAATGAAATGTGAATTAATTTTTTTACAAGATCTCGTAATTACGAGAAAATATTGATATAAAGCCGAGTTGCACAACTTATGGATAATCTTAGAAACGTTTGATACTATTTCCCTCTTTGTTGATTGGTCAGGAAATCGAAATGATCTCATTCAAAGTGTGTGTGACGGTACATATTGTCGTCCGGTGTCGCATGATTTAGCAACGCTAAATACCTATAATTTTCGTTCCGGGTTATCATTTATGTTCCGGTCCGCGTATTAAGTAGACAAACTAATAGTATGATAATGATGATCAAGGATGCTTCTTTCAAAACTGAAATTTATGGCCCCTGGGTCAGGGGTTCTGGTGCAAAGGCGGGGCTGACCACATAGCTATTCAATGTTTCTTCCATCCAAAAGTAAAATTCTTATATTTAAACACAAACATAATTCAAACATTGGAAGGTTGTTACATGATACTCAGGTGACCTATAAGGCCCCTGGGCCTCTTGTTGTTTTAATACGGAGGTTTGATCTCCAATTCAAAGGATTGTAAACTGGAGGTGTGAAACCTGTATATATGTAGATAGAGTTGTTACATGACTCCTTCTACAATGTGTACCGACACAAACCCTCACCATTATTAGATGTACATGTAGCAACAGGTACTGATCTACATGTATAGGAATGAGACTTCTTGAACTAAGTTTGGATTTTTATTTATCTATTATAGTTTTACAAATCTAGATTATATACTCAAATGTATGCAATATTTTTCATTTTTATTGATCAATGCCAACATATATCTTTAATGATCAAATAATTTCGTACTGGTTACTTAAGATATTGAGTACGCGTGAGAGAGAGAGAGAGAGAGAGAGAGAGAGAGAGAGAGAGAGAGAGAGAGATGGCACTAGTCCCTGTACATGCATGTTACTAAGAAAGTAAAAACAAAAGATACATACACTTAAAGCGCTAGATAGTGGTTTGTTGAAATAATGATATTTTCATATTATAGATATTTTAAATTGAAATTTATCAATATATAATATGAAACAAGTCAAACATGTAATCATTTAATGAGATTAACAAAAAGGCGATCACGGCCTCCATTAAAAATGGTATTGGAATCGTACAAGAATTCCAAATATTCATTCGCATTAAACAATTCAGCATTTAACCACAGCTAAATATTCTCTACAGAGATACCTATAGTTATCTTACCACCACCACCCTTCCCATCTATCGCGGCCGGCGACAATATATTCCAATGTTTATTGTCTCCGACGACAGTATGTACCGTGATGCAAAAAATATGCCTTGTCTCAGTGCATATTATCGTCAGCGACAATATGTAGTATATGTACCAATGGACAATATGTACCGTGAGGGTTCGTGCATATCGTCGCCGAGGGTGATATGTTCCAACGACAATATGTACCATCATAGTGTGTACTTAACGGTGGAATTACAAGAATCTTGAATTTTCAAATTTATACAATTACACTAAGCATTATGATAGTTTAAATTTATTATTAGCTTATATCATCGTAAAATTTAATTGATTTAATTAATTGATAGTGCAGAAACCTACAATAATAAAACGTCGTTTTCTTTCCATTGTACTTTAAATGCATGAATAAACTTTCGTTCGGTAAGTTAACTTTCTAAAAATTCTATTGGTCAACTTGGCATGCTTTGAATGGAAAGTGATTTCTTATATTTAAAACAGCATCCAAAACACACTGACGGAATGAGGAGAGGAGAGTTCATATAAAGAAAAATATCATGTGACCAATATTTACAATTTTTCTCGTAATTGCGAGATAATTATCTCGTAATTACGATATCTTTTCTCGTAATTACGAGATAATTATCTCGTAATAACGAGAAAAGATATCGTAATTACGAGATATGGGAATGTAAATTAATTTTTTATATGATACTAATAGGCTTTCGTACCATTGCGCCAGATTTACGAAATGAAAATATTTATGAATAAATTACACTCAAGCCTGAAAGTAATCATTATGACATGTTACAGAAACGTTAAAACACACATATGCTATAGTCCTGCAATGCATGTATGCGGTTTTTCTGAAATACATGTATTTATGTATTCGTGAATGAAGTTCCTACGTTCGAAAATATTTTGGTCTTTATGCATTTTGTTTTGTGATTTTGGTTTACCATTCCTTACAATGTGTAAATGAAGGAAAAGTTGGTAAAGGATACAATTCTACATCATACAATTAGTATACATGCATGTGTTACAAAGCAAAATGTACATGTAATAACCAGACATGTATCGTCATTTTTCATGGGGGGGGGGTTACAACAGGGGAAAAAATGGAAAATTGGATTCTTCAAAATTTCACAGCAATAAAATAAAACAAAACACCCAAACAAACCAAGATGTTTTGTCCGATGTTCAAAGTCCTAATGTGGGAGTGAAGGGTTAAAGAGTCTTTTACTTTGACTGCCTCAATAATTTCCCCCTACACTTCATTTTCTTCAATCGTTGGGGGTGGGATGGGGTGGTTAGAGTCCTCTACTATGAGCGCCTCATAATATCTTCATTTTCTTAATTGGTGGTGGTGTGTGTCTTCTACTATTATATCAGAACTTTCAGGCTGGGGTGAAGTGGGGGAGGGGTTGTCACCCAATATATCTTTTATTTGCATTACAAAATAACAAAAAATGGATATTGTTATCATTCTTGTCCTCTCCCCTTGATTCTATGTGCTTGATAACGACGCATAATATGATAAACTCGACTATTACATTTTGCATTAGTACAATTTGCGTCGAGTTCAACGCAGAATGTAATAACGCAAATTAGCATAAAATGAAGTAATTGAAAATAACATTATGTAAAGATATGTTTAATTTTTAATTATTGCGTGTTAAATGATCTGTATTATCAATTAATGAGAGCAATATTGAGTTACTAGTACTGTTCTCTTTTATTGAATTAACGATATCATTTGTCTTAATAAGAGCGATTATTACAAGATCATCGTCTCTCTCTCTCTCTCTCTCTCTCTCTCTCTCTCTCTCTCTCTCTCAGGGTAAATATTATACTCTGATACTTCCCCTGATTGAAGATAGCTGATCGGCACGGGCTAAGTGTGTCGCAGTCTGTACAATGGACAATGGTATTTACTGTGTTGGAATGCAAATGGAGTTTATCGTTTTGTTTCATGGATTATGCTAATAAAGGGAGTTTTACTACTACTTAGAGTATTTTCGACAAGTGTACACGTACATCTGCGGTCCTTTACAGATATTACGAGTAGACCCAGGTAAATAGTCGTCCGCATTCGATGCGTTTTCATGGCGAGCATACATGTCATGTTTATAAGTACAGTAGTATTTATGTATTTGCCTTTTACTTGAAGTAATTGTGAATGATATAGATTGTATACCCTTTGGTTATTCCATTTGATCAATAGATAATAGATGAAATATTTCTCCGCGTTTTTGTATAGTTTTGACATATTTACTGCAAATGTACGCACATTCACGTAAAGAAAAGGCATTCTATATATATATTTATCCAAAGCTTTTAGAATGATTTACTACTGTACGATATGTTTATTATAATTTTGAGCACTGCGTGGTGTTCCAAAACGTGATTTCATTTCTTCTTGATGTCCTATAAATTAGTATCGGAGATGTACGTGTTACCTGTCGAAGCTACCCGCACAGGTACATGTAAATCGAAAACACTGATGATATACCATGCGAACCTTGATACATATAACAATAGAATATCCAACTAATATGGCGGATTAGCAGAGAAATATGGCGTACATATAGACATATGGCGGACATATAAAGAATTATACTATATTTATTAATTCATGTCAGCTTTAACGAAAAGTGTCCGAACAAACCTTTTACACTTCTTACTTCAAACAGTATTGGCCAGTAAAACTCGTGCGTACGAACACTTCAATAAACAACATGTGTTCACTAACCATGAACAAGAGGCCCATGGGTCTAGAATCGCTCTTCTGATAGATTGTAGAACAGGCAAAAATTCTCACTAACCAAGATTCATCAATTAACAAAGTTTGATGACGTTAAGTCAAATATTACCTGAAAATTTAAATGTAACTGTCCAAAAGTAGGTCACGGTGACCTACTTTTGGTCGACACACTGAAGACTCGCGATGCATCAACTGACAAGTCAAATAGTATTCAAATATAGCCGTCATATTCCAAAAGAAGGCCACAGTGACCTACTTTTTGGTCGACACACTCCAAAGATTCAAGATGCATAAACTGACAAAGTTTGATAATTGAAGTCAAATAGTATCTGAAATATTCAGATATAAACGTCAAATTCCAAAAGTAGGTCACAGTGACCTACTTTTTGGTCGACACACTCTGAAGACTCAAGACCCTTCAACTGACAAAGTTTGATGATTGTAAGTCAAATAATATCTGAAATATTCAAGTATAGCCGTCAAAATCCAAAAATAGGTCACGGTGACCTACTTTTTAGTGAACAAACTCTGAAGACTCAACATGTATCAACTGACAAAGTTTGATAATTGTAAGTCAAATAGTATCTGAAATATTAAAATATAGCCGTCAAATTCCAAAAGTAGGTCACGGTGACCTACTTTTTGGTCAACAAACTATGAAGACTCAAGATGCATCAACTGACAAGGTTTGATGATCCTAGCTTTCATAGTGTCCAAAATATGCATGTGAAATTTGAATGTCTGCAAAATTCAAAAAGTAGGTCACTGTGACCTACTTTTGTTTAAATAAATATGTTTTGAGGCCCCTAGACGCATCAACTTACAAGGTTTGATGATTCTAAACCTCTCGGTATGTGAAATAACAACCTAAAATGTATTCATAAATGATTAACCATAAAATTCAGAAAGTAGGTCATCGTGACATACTTTTCACATGCCGCAGTTCAAGGTCCCATGATCCATCAACTGACAACTTTTGATGATCATAGGCTCAAAAGTGTCCAAGATATGCATCAAAATCCATTTAATAATTACCTTCGAAATTCAAAAGTAGGTCACCATGACCTACTTTTGAGACAACATGATATTAGGTCCTAAGATGCATCAACTGACAAAATTTGATGATCCTAGTCCTTATACTAAGCAAAATATCAAAGTTTTAACAAAACAAAATTTAAGGTCAACTTTGAAGTGACCTTGAGACCACACCCTTTGCTGATTAATTGTAGAATCACCAGGTTTAAATCCAGAATATTTGTTGATTATGTCATTTTCTTGACAAAAATTGTAAATATGTTTAGATATCATTTTTTTAAATACATACAACTGATGTTATTGATATTGGCCGATAGTTGTTTACGTCATTTGCGCTAATCTTGTTTTTATAGATAGGAGTGATTTGAGCATGTTTCCAAATATCTGGAAGTTGACTAAGTAAAAGTGAAGAATTAAATAGTTTTGTAAGGGGTTTTACTATTGATTGAGATATATTTTTAAAGACCAAGGGCAATATACTATACTATTGTGGTTTTATAACATTTAAGGGTTGAAGCTGAATTAGAACTTCCTGTTCTGTAATAACAAAATCACTGAGAGTGTAATTAAGTAGTGGCCCTGGTCCATGTAATGGTACATTGTACATCAGGTTCGTTATATAAGGTTGCTACTCCAGCAAAATGCATTTGACATTCCTCTGTAAATATCAGGTGAACCCAATTAGTAAATATAAATCTCGCATAAATATTATAATATTGTCTGAGGCATGCTGAGTTAAACTATATATTTCATTTTAATAACATTAATGAAATATATTGTTCAATAATTTCTGGAAAACTGGTGGACTGGTAAATTTTTCTGCGGACTGGTTGAAATTATAAAAGGTCAGTTTCAAGCCCTGAGCATTGGTGTTTCAAGCATTGCAGAATTATTCTGATTTATCTAAACATATGCAGAAAATGTTTTTTCTTTTCACGCCTGAACTCAAAACCCTTAACCCAATACCAATTTTACATATTCAATCATCTGCCTCTTAAGTCCCATTCATTTCGGATGGGGGTGGGGGGTGGGGGGGGGGGCAACCTGCTTCTATATCAAAGGAGGCATGTATTGGTTACCCAGACATTAGTGCACAGCGAAGGGCTTTATTCAGGCAGGATGGGGTTCTTATATATCACGTTATCAATACATTCATCAGTGGATTGCATCACTTTATTAGTGTAACATTTCTTAACCTACATTCCCCTGATTAAAAAAAAAATCAACCCCCAGACAGTATCTTCAAATTGTAGTTTAATGGGATGGAATTCATCTTTTTCATCGTTAATGCTTGTCATGTGTCATTTTGCAAGTACAATTTGTCATTCAAATTGCATTGACAAAATAGAAGTTTAATATTTTTCATCAATTGTGCAGTCAGGCAAATTACTCAGTGTGCTACCATCTGTACTTCAGTGTTCTGAAGCGTTATCTGCGCTTTCATATATATATATATATATATAGAGAGAGAGAGAGTGAGGTACCATCTGTACCAAAATATATTCTTATATATAGAGGGGTACCATCTGTACCAAAATATATCTATATATATATGGAGGGGTACCATCTGTACCAAAATATACATATGGAGTGGTACCATCTGCACCAAAATTGTCTGCATTTTAAATTTAGTGTGGAAGCACCAGCTGTGTTTCCGTATTTATATATATTATTGATACCATCTGTATCCAAGTTAGTTATGTATTTGTTTTGGGGCTGCAAAATTGCCGCCCCACCTAGGTTGTGGCGGATGGGTCTTGAGACGACGTCTCGTGACCTATTTGGCATAATTTTGCACAGATTGCTGTCTCCGGGGGGTACTGTTTTTTCCAAGCCCCCTGGATCAAGATGGTACTTCTATTGCTGAATGTTTATGCTGCCAAATATTTCTCATCCGCGCATACATTTGTTCATTATTTGTATTTTCCGGATGTATTTTATTTCTATTAAATGGCCATGACAAACACGCCAAAACACAATTTTGCTTATTCAATTGTTATCAACTTGTACCTTTGTTTAAGGGTATTTTTGATCAATGTGTTCTGTCGTTGTTTATATTGAAACTGTCACAAAATAATTTTGCTGTACATGACACAATGCACTGAACACCACATTTTTGATCGTTTTTCCACCCATTTGCCCCTCAAGATGAAAAAGAACTTATTGCGCATCTAAAAAGGACACCACCAATAACCTCCTAAAAGATGATTTGGCTACCGTATAAAGTGTAAGACGAGTTCTGGGAACCAGGTTTTTCTATAGAAAAAAAAATCGTTTTCTTAATCCCTAATTAATCCCTCAGGTGAAAATGAAAATTCTGAAACCTAATAGCCGTGTTTCGAGTTACTCCGGAACACCCGGGATTTTTCGTATTTAGCCACGCCGGTCACGTGATATGAGCAAAATGTTCCACAGGGGTACTTCCGGTTAATTTTGTTTACACTGGTAACAAAATTGTTTTTGACAAAATATAGATTTTGCGGCACAAACTGTCGCAAATCAGATAAAGGATAGCAAGGGATATATATTTACTTGGGAAGATGTCAAAGTTTACCTTTTCCCAAACCCGAGAAAAGCGTTCACGCAGAGGAAACGATGGCGTCATTTGTGTAGAAAACCACGAGCAGCCGAAATTGAGTGCGATTATTACATTCCGTGAAAGCTGAACCAACAAAGAAACATCATTGTTCTAGCCAGTTTGCTTATATTAACTTTTAGGAAAACCAAGAGGTTTGTACTGACTCTTAAAAATATAATATAGACTGTGCAAAATCTTGTCAATCTTCAAGAATAGGTATACTTGTACCCTCATCTACATCTGAGCAGTGTATGTATTTTACAACGGTGTTCATGAGACATTAAATAGATGATAAAGCATCATATATTAGAGAATTTCAATTATGAACTTATGGTTCAGGCTCATAAAAATTATGAAGCAATTTCACAAGGGAGTGAGAGGGGGGGGGGGGGGTATATATATCTGCTAATTAAATAAAATATGAGAACACCAGATAATATATCCCTACGGATCTATACTAGAATTTGCATGATCATTTATTCAAGCTCCATACTGATGGTTCATTCACTGCAAAATTTTGAATTATATCAAAGAACATTGATCTTTTCTCCAACTTTTAATACCAATCAAGCACAGGCAATATGCATCACTTGGGGTCGAATTTACTATTAAAGAGTACTCTTTAATAGTAAATTCGAACACAAGTGATGCATATTGCCTGTGCAATCAAGGTACTTTACATGTACATCAGATATGTACATTTCCACTCAAACTACTTGTATACAAGAATGGAACCAGCTGAACATGAGCCAGGTTATATATTATATATTTGCTCTCCTACCCCTTTGATTCAGTACTGTGTAAGGAAATATACTATTGAGTATATATATTTCTTAAAAAGAAAAACAATTTTCATTCATATTTTATTCAACATATATATACACAGGTTGATAACAATGGCTGATCTGCATATAATGACTGCTAGTTATTGGCTGGTATGCAGTGAAAGGGAGCTAAAAAGGAGTAAAAAGTTCATATCAGCCAGGTGAGAATTAATTTCTTCTTTTTTGTGTGTTATACATATGTAATTCTTTTCTTTTGCTGCTTCAAATCTTGTGTATTTGAAAATTTTCAGTCTAATATTTGGCAATGTTATAGGTAGTGTGGTTTAAATAAACCAGTGTTAAGGAATATCCAGTAATGGCATGACATCATGAGAGTTTGGCATACCGACATTCAGATGATTAATGATGAAACTGAAGACCTCAAGTGAAAGGCATGGAAAATTATCCTGTTCCCATTAACCTGGAAAAGAGGAGGGATGCCACAATATTGATAATAGACTTTTGTCAATTTGAGAAGCAAAGATGTATAAAAAAAAAAAAAAAAAAAAAAAAAAAATAAATAAATAAATAAATAATGCTGAAATTATAATTCATGTATTTGTTAAAAATACTGTTCACTGTACATACATGTATATTTTTTTTAACTTATTTGGAAATACATGAAGTAATTCATATTAAAACTGAATGTATGAGTTTTCATGATTTTTATCAATAAAGCTTACCATATTTATTGTACAAATATCTGATTTCCCCTATACATTGTAGTCATATGAGAGCTTGCTTGCATTCAGAGATATGACATCATGTATAAAGCCGAGTTAAACAACTTCAAAATCTACCCAACATGTTTTAAATGAACACAAAAGATTCTTCCTAATTTCTTCTCTCTTTTTTTCAATTTTGTTCATAAATTTATATTTAAGTCAATTCACCTTTTTCAAACTTTTGATGCATATGACGGATTTCCTCTGTATTGCTATATCTATCAGGCCCAGCACAATCTCTATATTTAACTATATAGTTTTATAAAGCTATTTCAAACAGCTTCATTAAGCTAGTTTCGATTAAATTTCTTAAGTGCAATGAC
The DNA here is from genome assembly GCF_947568905.1 of Ostrea edulis. Taxonomy (NCBI): domain Eukaryota; kingdom Metazoa; phylum Mollusca; class Bivalvia; order Ostreida; family Ostreidae; genus Ostrea; species Ostrea edulis. The sequence continues at coordinate 57,130,813 of NC_079170.1, read as the reverse complement.
ACATAACAATATACATGTACTTTGAACTAACCACAACACTATTCTATGTATAGATCATATGTCATTTTAAGAATTTTCATGAAAAGAGAATTTCTTTTGTATTGATAACTGTCCACTGCCTTATGTGTGTCGAAGCTTTGATAAGTATATGATGACTTTACAATGTGGAATCTGTAACAACTTAATAATCCTAAACATTTGACAATTTTGAATCAAAATTCTTCCTAAGGTACATAGTTTAAGAAGCTTTTTTTGTTTACAGTGTGTTGTTTCAAGTACAAGGATGAAATATTTTCACTTAGAAATTAAATTTTTATGCTTTAAAAATATATTTGATAGAAGATTTGAAATAGTTATATCAAGCAATTTCAATTAGCTTTAAAAAGCTATATAGCTTGATTAGCATATTTATATAGCTAATTATACTAGAGATTGTGCTGGACCAGTCTATGAGCACATATTGAAATTATGTTGCTGAAAGGAATTATAATATTACCTTAATCATGATCAGATATATATTTTGTTCAGTGATATAAATATGAGCAGTAATCACTAATACCTACTGGATTGTGAAAAGTCAATAAAATGACTACAACAATAAATAGTCATGCTAAAAATTCTTCCAATTACATAAGTATATCATTAGAAGTCAAACTCCAAAGACTTAATTTGTAGCACAAGTATTAGTTGAGAAATAATTATTTTCAAATTCAATCTAATTAAAATTAGATCTTTGATCCGCTCATGCAATCGCTACACAAAGGACTATACACCAGTTTCATAACAAGTGCAGTCTTTTCTTAGAGATCAGCTGAGCATAGTGAAGATTCAAGTAAATTAAAAGTCAAATCAATCTAATTAAAATTAGATCTTTGATCTGCTCATGCAATCGCTACACTTTGTGTAGCGATTGCATGAACGGATCAAAGATCTAATTTTAATTAGATCGTTTCAAATTAGACAGCATATTGACTATACCCAAGTAGATAATTTTATCCTCACCCACATATGGCTATACCATTGCACTCAGAAACCCAGACTAATTCAATTTAAACTAGCTTTAAATAATAAAGCCATTTCAAATACCTATAATATTATAGCTAATCTATTACTTTTCACTGTGTATTGTCATTATCTATATTTTATATCAATAATTATCAGGTCCAGTCCAAAGACTATTTCTACCTATGTAGCTACTTATAGCTACCTAGGTATTTAAACCTACTCCAGGTAGCTATTTTTACCTACATTTTCCTTTACTTGCATTTTGTGGCCAAACGCAGGAACAGCGCAACATGGTGTGTACCAAATTTCTTGATTCACTTATACTGACAATGAATACCACAAAAATATTGGACAAAAAATGATTACTTTCAAATTTGCATCAATAACTGCACCCACTTCCATTCTCTAGGAACTTAGGATCAAAGATACATGATAAGAAGTCTAGAATGTTTTACAAATCTTTATTAATTTTAAAGTTAACATTCATGCACTCTTACATTAAAAGTTTTTGAGTCGATTTTTCATGCAATTTTCTCTACATTTTCCACCCTCGTAAAGCATTTAAATTTACACTCCGAATTTTGTCATGCACATGTACAACATGATACATAAAACGACTGACCTGTTTAAAAGATGTGCCTTAATTATTATTTATTTATATCTTTAAAAACATGTAAAAGTAGGTAAAACTAACTACTTTAAGTAGCTTTAAATACCTAGGTAGCTATTAATAGCTACGTAGGTAGAAATAGTCTTTGGAATGGACCTGAATATATATGTTACATGTTTATGCCCATTTTGGCCCTGATTTGGTAACGTAAATTCTATTTCACATAGGCCCTATAGACTGTACTGGACCTAATGCCTGCTTTAAATGAAGCAGTGCACATTGTGTTTTGTTTAATCATATATATATATATAATGTCGTCATAATTTTCATTTTACCAGTTTGACAGGTTTCAGTGAGTCTAATACGTTCTTTTCCTTTACCCCTCCGGTTACTAGACAGCTGGGTCGGGCCTTGTGTGAGTTACACGACATCGTCTTCTGTTCTTGACGAAGTCTTTCGTTGTATTTCGTAGATCAATAGTAGCTTATCAAACGCTCATAAACAAATATGTACCGCATACACCCCAAACTATTAAATGTGTATTTCAATTTCATGATGATCGACAAAATTAAGCCTAGGCCTAATACACGAAGTGTCGACTGTTGGTAAACAAAGGTAAACAACGATAAACCGGAAGTAACCCTGTGGAACATTTTTGACGCGGCGTGACTAAACACAGAATAAACACTGTGTTCCGGAGTAACTCGAAACACGGCTAATCCTTCGAAGAGATGATTATGCTATTGCGTTAAACGGAAGTGGAATTTTGGGAAGGAGGGGGTTATTTTTGTTCGTAAAAATGTCGTTTTTGATCCCCACCCCCCACCCCCGGATAAAAATGAAACTTTCGAAACCTTATTGCACATCTACAGGATATCGCCCATCATATTCCAAAATATTGATTAGCTACTGCTTGCAATAAAAGAGGAGTCTGAGGAAGAAAAAAGCGTGACAGATGGAATGACAGATCAGGATAACAAGATACCTGAACTCTCTTTAGAAAGTACGAGCATAATAAAGAAGTCCTCTAAAGGTGACAAACTTGTCCTTCCAACACAAATTACTAGACGCTAACATACAAATTGGCTAGCGATATGTATATACATGTATCCGGTTTTATTTGTGCAGGGTATGAACTCAGTTGGTGATGGGGATAATGTAAATAAATATCGTTTAGCGGTTGACGGTGATTTGTTTGATCAATTGTGTATTGTTTAACGTCCCTCCCGAGAATTTTTCACCCAAATGGAAACGTCACCATTACCGGTGAAGGGCTGCCAAAAATTAGGCATATATTCTCGGCGCTTACGGCCTTTGAGAAGGGAGGTATCTTTATCATGCCACACCTGCTGTGACACCGGGCCTCGGTTTTTGCGGTCTCATCCGATGGATCGCCCCATTTAATCTCTTCTTACGACAAGCAAGGGGGTACTGAGGATCTATTCTAACCCGGATCCCCACAAGATTTGATTTGTTTCATCACAAGAAAGAATTTGATAATGGTGGAAATGATGTCTGGGAGATTACAAACTTTCCGTTTCGCTAAATGTGGATGTACTTCTTGGTATATATTATTTTTTCGTTTTGGCGTTAGTTCTTCCAAAGGTGTACAAGTATGCTTTCTAACAGGTGAGGGCGATTTGAGTACATGACATGTATTCGATGGTTACATGTAGGAGCTTAAAGGTTTTAGTTTTGCGGATAGCCCACTTTTTCATACTATTTGTTGACAGATTTGACTTCTTTCGCATCATATTTTACTGAAAACTGACAAATATGTAATATTATAAGGATCTTCACAAAATTCATGTTTATCAGCCCAAAGGTCAAACTTTAATGCCTTCATGATACAGTAAAAAGCATGGGGCATAGTCCTCGCGGGATGCCAGATTTGAGCCCTCATGCGACACAATACCAATTGGTACGATTTTGTGAAAATTTCACGTGAAATGTAAGTAAAAGGGCAATATAATCATCAACAATCATGGTATCGGAATATACATACTCTCTATCAAACAAATCAAGTACACAGAGAAATGAAATGACCAAGAAAGCTGAGTTTAAATCTTCAATTTCAACTTTGTGAAACGCGAACGAAGTGTTTGAGGTAAGCACGTGTTTCTGTAATTCGGCGACAAATTTGAATGATCGAAATATATCTACCATACTCTATGCAATATGATGTTTGCAGAAATATGGTGTATTTTATGAGAAAATCGATCTCATACTCGGTGATACTGCGTTTTTTCCGCTTCGGAGCCGAGCCCTCATGCTCCACATTGACGACTCCTCGAATGTGACGTTGTATACGCTGTTTTAGTAAACTTGAAATCGCAAATCTTTTCTCAAAACAACATCATCAAAACTTACGACTTTTCAACACTTTATACGACTATTCCTCACGATAAATTAAAGACTATACTTTTTGACATCGTAGACAATTACTTCTTCAACAAAAATGGAAAACTCAAATATTCATACCTAGAGATCAATCATCCAAAAAATTACTTTGTTAAACGCCACTCTGATTCCACGCATTCTGAAATTGAAATTAAAAAATATATGATGGAGTTCCTCATTGACAATATCTTTGTGGTCTTTGGTGATCAGGTCTTCCAACAGTCTATTGAAATTCCCATGGGCACGAATTGTGCTCCTTTGTTAGCTGACCTGTTTTTATATTCCTATGAAGGAGAATTTATTCAAAAATTTCTACATGAGAAGAAAAAATTTCTTGCTGTGGCCTTCAATTCGACATGTATATATATCGACGATGTATTATCTATTAACAATAATAATTTTCATTCAGTCGATTCAATATATCCCAGTGAACTCGAAATAAAAGACACCACAGAGTCGTCCACTTCTGCTTCATAATTAGATATTTTATTGGAAGTAGATATTAACGGCAAACTGTATGACAAACAGGATGATTTCAACTTCTCCATCGTCAACTTCCCATATTTATGTAGCAATATTCCATTATGGTGTTTATATCCCTTAACTGATTCGATACGCAAGAGCTTGTTCTGCGTATGGTCAGTTTATAAATCGAGGCAAGCTACTGACAAACAAGTTGATGGTACAGGGGTTTCAACAGTCTCGTTTAACGTCAGCATTTCGCAAATTCTATGGTCGTAATAACGATCTACATTGTAGTTTGCCAATACAACCTATCATTGTGTCAAATGCTGTCTGACGTGTTTCATACCGATTGTTAGGCTGTTTGTGGCACACTGATTTTGACTACGGATAACTCTGTTTACCTGATCACGGCGGGTGTGACCAGTCGAGAGGGGATGCTTACTCCCCCTAGGCACCTGATCCCACCTTTGGTGTGTCATGGGGTCCGTGTTTGCCCTGCTATCTATTTTGTATTGCTTATAGGGGTTGTGAGATTTATCACTGTTTGTTATCTTCGCCTTTCATGTAGTTATTTGAACAATTGAAGATACATGTATATATTATTAAGTCAGATTGCTGTACTAAAGTTAACATGATTTTCTCCCATGCACACTCATCTGATTATGATACATTTGACGGGCGTATTATGTGCCGTCTCGGTGCACTTTAGTTAAATATAACGTTGTTTCTTTAAAAACCGCAAATGACGTCGACGTTTATGAACAATGTCTTGGAAAGCAAGAAAACAACTTTAAAATGCTTTTTTATGGATTTAATGCTTAGTATAAATACCATTTATTATTTCAGTTAAATGGATCAGGATATTTAGTTATCCGATAACGGCATACAAAGAAATCTAGAAAATAAAGGGAAACTTTGTTTAGTTTTAACTATGGAATTGAGACCTAAAGCACAATTTGTCAAACACAAAGAAAATGATTTAATTATCCGTGCATTTACTCAGGAACTATTATTTATTATTTTGCTTTAAAAGAGATTTCATTCCATAAATCAACTTCTCCAGCTGCCCCACCCCTTTTGAAAGACAATGCAAAGTTCTTGTGTCATACAGAGTTGAATGAGTACGGAAACATTTTCAACGTTTCACTATTTCTAGCAAAGTTTCAGTTATTGAAAACTTGGTCGATTTTAGTTAAATGTGATTGATGGTGTTTATGTCTCTCAACTAATTTGATTGAAGACAGCATATGGTCCAATGACAGGTTGTATTGACAAACTAGATCGTTATAACGTCCATAGAATTTGCGAAATTTTAATGCTCACTTTAAACGAGACAGTTGAAATGTTCAAACCATTCAATTTAGAACTCGGTGACCTGTAGACAATTGCGAAAGTGAACCTTGGGGAGTTACTTATATCTAAAACCTCAATGGCTTCATGGTGTTGTACACCAGTAACCTGAAATTTATATTTCATGTACACAGCAATTCCTCCACCATGCCTATCCCAGTCCCGTCTTACGAGCCTATATCCATTAATTGATATATTCCGAATCAGATATACCACTGTCTATTTTACTTTCTGTAACTGCAAACACATCAAATGATCCTTTACGTAACACGGTTTTAATTTGGTCTAACTTACTAAATAAGCCACATACATTTAAGTGTCCAAAAGAAATTCCTTTCGGTAAAGACTGGATGGTTTCGTCTCCAGATTTGCTAAGGTCATAATTCATGGATAAATATTTGCAAATCTATTCCGAAATATCTAGGAATCCAGACAGTTTATTTTTACATTTCTTGATATGGCACGAAAGATCTCAATAAACTGTAGAACATTTGTTATATATGTCTAAACAAAATATTTACGAGTAAGAATTTATGATTTAAAACGTGGAAAAAAATTGGGCATTTTTTAAAACTCCATTTTCGACCCCTACCGAGCTTCCATACTAGGCATTTCCGGAAATTTTGAAAACCCAGGTGCACAACTACAACATGTCGTCTAACATGGTTTTGGAATGAGAGTACCAAACCCCCACATGCATAATCCGGACGCAGTTTACCCAAGATTGAGCGGAGGTATAAAGTCTAGGTGTTGCGTGATTGGCTAATATCAAGAGTGAAATTATTTGGAATTGAAAGAAATATTACAGAGGTTCAAATTAATTGTCAGGATGAAAAATTATCGCACAAAATCGAGAAATGACTGAGGAAATTACCATGGTAGGGGTGTGCTTAAAATGAAGTGTGTAATTTACTGCAGATTGCTATGTGTTGTAAAAAAGTACAAATATGGCCTATAAATATGGAAAACCAAAGGGTTCAATATTCTATCTTTGTAATTATGTATATGCGCCATCGGTTCAATGTAAATAGAAATATGTTAATCGTTATCTTGACATTTGTAGTGCATAACGGTATATTCGTCATTTGAATTGCGCAAGATGTAAATGGAATATATGTTTGTGTAGATGCGTAACAAGTGAATGCATTATTTATTTAATGTCAATTTGAAATTGGATCTTCGTCTTCCGTAGTTGAGCATTTGCACATTGTAGTTTGTTAAGCCTATGCGAGTTGTGGTAAATGTGTTTTGGTAATCCGTCCGATGTTAGTTCGACATTCGCATTTGCATTCTACCATTATGACGACAGAGGGTGCGCGCTACATCGTATCTTTTGGGAAACAGACTATAGAATCATATAGGAGGACCAGTTAACACTCGGTCTAGCACACTCAACATTAACCAGTTGGCGCTAAAAGTCGTTGAAAATGTGCTGCTGAAGTAGTTTGATCAGAGTCTTGATGTAGAACATTGTTGTAAATATCAATATAGATGACTGGACTGATTTTTTCCATGAGTTTACTTTAAACAAACAGTGTATGCTGTCACTGAAATACGTAATTCACAATATTAAATAGTTAATATGTACATTGGGTAAGAATTCTAAAACACGCAAAAACTATTCTGGTTTCATAGGCGTCGGAAAGTGGGAGGGGGGGGGGCTAAACCAACAAAAAAGTTTCTACGTCGTTTGGGGGGGGGGGGGGGGGGGGGGGGGCTAAGCCTCCCTAGCTTCCCCCCGGTTCCGACGCCTATGAGTTTTATATTTGTAAACAAAGTGAATCAGTTATCATTTACCAGTTGTTTTCATTAAATGACAGCCAACCTTGAATGTAATATTTTTAAAGTTTTTATGTAATAGACCAGTCGGGCTATTTCTCCATAATTTTTACTAGGCCAGGCCATAAAACCAGTAGCCTGAGCCATGGCCTAGATTTGAATTTTACATTATTTCCACAAGCACTTGTTTCGTATCTGATCACCTCCTTTTTCTCTCCACAAGATAGCTAACTCAATTTCAGTCACACCAATTTCAAAACTCCTATTTTTGTTAAAAATGTATCATTAATCAACATTACCGGGGATATTTTGATATAGTTTAATTTGAGATACTTTTCTCTTGTCAAAAAAATTGTTCCAGTTGTCCTCTGTCAAGCCTCTTTATTGTAAACCACTCATTTTGTCTGTTTAAAGCAGAGAAAGAAACATTATCTTTTTATTTGATAGTCTAGCTGTTAGAGGTTATTTATAAACCTTGTTGGCCACATATAGAGTCCTTGTACATATATGTAAATATACGCTTCCTAGACTCTAAATATTTAGAGGATGTAGAAGTATTCTTGCACTTAATTTTTTACTCAAAGCAAACACGAGAATAGAGGGGAAACAACTGAAAATCCCAATGATACAGTTAATTACACTAAAAAAGAGTAACAATTCCATTTTTAGTGTAACAATTGCCCTGTTAGGGAATTGTGTTCAACCTTTTAAACAGTCGTAGTGATGAACCATCGGACTATTTTTTCATGATTGATTATCAGTATAATCGGACGCACTATAATTGATTAATAATCGATTAATTTCAAGTATTAAATTTGTTTATTATTAAATGAAGAATGAATTGGTAAAAAATTTGGGGTGATTTCTGAAATGCATTTTTGATGTATTTTTTATCATTGGGTTCATTTATCAAATTAATACTTACGAATTAGTTACATTCACAGAAAATAAATCAAGAAAGCATGAGAATAAATTACTTTAAGTTATATTTTGATTAATCGATTATCAAAAATTTTAATAGATTATCTATAATCGGGGGCCATTTCGATTAGATAATCGAATTTTTCTATTAATCAGTACATCGTCGGAGGAGAAACTCTACTTATGATAAACAGAAGGAATGAAACTCATAGTAAAAATATGGTATGAATTTGCTTATCAAAATATCTTCCTTGCACAAAATAATATAATACCTCGGACTTCGAAAGGCCGGGAAAATAATAGCTCCGAGGGAATGTCACATAAACTGGTCCTCCAATATGATTCTATAGTCTGTTTCCCAAAAGATTCGATGTAGCGCCCGCCCTCTGTCGTCATAATGGTAAAACAACGAACAAATGTTGAAATGCAGTAAACGAATGAGCAAATTCGAATGTCGAACTATCATCGGACGGATTACCAATTTTTTTTTTACTGTATCTCGCAACTGCAATGTGCAGATGCTCAAATGCGGATGACGAAGATCTAATTTCAAATTTACATTGAATAAATAATGCATTCACTTGTTACGCATCTACACAGACATTACATTCCTTTACATCTTACGCCATTCAAATAACGAATATACCGTTGTGTACTACAAATGTCAAGATAACGATTACTCTCAGCCGCCCATTCAGAGGAGAAAACACGCAAAAGACAGCAGCTGTTAACAATTCTACGAAACATCAGGTTTCTTGCTAGATAATTAATGTGTTTAACTTGCATACCACTTCCTTGATATTACTTAAGTAATTAAATGTTCACCCCCTTCTTTTTCTCTCCACAAGATAGTTAACTCAATTTCAGTCACACCAATTTCAAAACTCCTATTTTTGTTAAAAATGTATCATTAATCAACATTACCGGGGATATTTTGATATAGTTTAATTTGAGATACTTTTCTCTTGTCAAAAAAATTGTTCCTCTTTATTGTAAACCACTCATTTTGTCTGTTTAAAGCAGAGAAAGAAACATTATCTTTTTATTTGATAGTCTAGCTGTTAGAGGTTATTTATAAACCTTGTTGGCCACATATAGAGTCCTTGTACATATATGTAAATATACGCTTCCTAGACTCTAAATATTTAGAGGATGTAGAAGTATTCTTGCACTTAATTTTTTACTCAAAGCAAACACGAGAATAGAGGGGAAACAACTGAAAATCCCAATGATACAGTTAATTACACTAAAAAAAGAGTAACAATTCCATTTTTAGTGTAACAATTGCCCTGTTAGGGAATTGTGTTCAACCTTTTAAACAGCGGTATCAGGACAACTCGCCCCCTCATCGGGACAACTCACCCCTTAGACAACTCGCCCTCAAGACAACTCGCCCCATCTTTGGGACAACTCGCCCCCTCTCTTGAGATATCTCGCTCCTTCATATCATACATATAATACATGTTTACAATTGTTATTTTTGGTCTAAATCCAAGAGTTTTTTTTAGCAAAAATTAATGAATTTCTTATAGATAGTATATACATCACAGACAATAAGACGTGTTCACATAAACACCGAACTTCGTGTCTTTTAATGCAAGACGAAAGATTTTAGTGAAAATCCAGTGTTTGGGTTCAGTAAATTCATCATCACTTTTATGTACATGTAAAATATATAATTTCAGCGGAAACAAGTTAGCGTTTGGTATAGGGAGAGTATTAGCTTGGTCTACAGCTGACGTAGTATAATTATCAATAATCTGCGTCTGTTGTTAAATCTAATTGTTTGATTTCCCCCTGGCTGTTAAAAACTTCAAACGTTATGAGGTACTCATCATCAGAGTTCTTTACACTTTGAAATCGCCGCGTAAAAAGAATCACCCCGCGTAAAAAGAATCACTTCAATCAGTAAAGCAAAGCCGTTATACAATTTCTAAAATGGGAATTTTATTATTTTTCAACGGGAATTAGTTGAGAAACGCATTAAAAGATAATTACATGTATCAGAATATTCATGCTTCACCTTTACACTTATGTACATTGTATACTATATCGATAAAAAAAACCAACAACAAAAAAACCCCACACCCCCCCAAACCCCAAATTTTTTTTTCAGTATTGGAGACATTTCATCAATTACCTGAAGATCAGTAAATATAATTTTTCTTGCCAATTGATTTATGAAAAATATAACTTATTCTGAAATGCAATAATCAAATCTGTGTATAATTCTATTAGAATTTACCATTCGTGTTAAAGTATGAAATAAAAAGACTATAGGGTTAAAAGTGTAAATAACACACACACAAAATAAAAATAAAATGTGATAATATATTTATATATAATATTGGGGGCGAGTTGTCTGAAGAGAAGGGGGCGACTTGTCCTAAGAGAGGGCGAGTTGTCCTAAGAGGGGGCGACTTGTCTTGAGGGCGAGTTGTCTTGGGGGCGAGTTGTCCAGCATTCCTTCACCAATGTCTTTTGTTGCTCTGGGAAGTTTCACTTTTCTTTCCACAGACTCTTTGTGGCAGTCGGAATCTTGATGTTTCCTGAATTTTGACGTGACATCCTTCCAGTTACTGAAGCTTGTGGATATAAAACCTGCCCTCAGCCTTGGAATGAGAAATTTTGCCTTCCTTTGCGGCGCCCATGCAAGTGAAACAGAATGCCTGAACATATTTTTAAATACATGAATAAATAAACAGTATATCATTTTCAGAAATATCGACTTTAGTGTAATTACTGTAAATGAACCAATGATGCATTTACTTCATTAATTCATTATATTAACCTGTAAAATATCATGGAATAAATTAAAACATATAAAATAATCTCATACACATACCTCAATGCAACCATGGGTATGGTTTGAACCAGGAGGAGTTGAACGAACGTAGTTCTGGATTCTTTTTGCCGAAAGACCGCTTTGGAAATGTTGATTAATACATGTTAATCCGTCCATTTTTGAAATCAAAATGCAGGAATATATGTGACAAAGGTAAACAAAAAAAATCTCAAAAAGTTGTTTTAGACAGTAATTTTGATTCATCTTCGGTATTTTCCTTTAATTCACATGCTCATTCAGCTCATATGCTCAATTATTGTAACAGTTATATTGTTTGATAATTGTTTAATGACTTAACGACTTGCGGTAGTGTACAATGTAAAGCGTCCAAACATCGATCGATCAATTAATGAAGCATTCTTAATACCCTATTTTTAATTATTGTGTACACACGTCGGGCCCAGGTACCTACTTCACCTTTTTCTTTACTATTCTATTTTTTCTTTTTGCAAAATTATTGGGGCGGCGACCGCCGCCCCTGCCGCCCCTTTGCCGACGCCCGTTTCTTGGAATATTTCTATACCTGCCACATTCTATTTCCAAATCATGAGCAATTCTTTGAACTTCTGGAGTTTACAAAACAAAACAAAAATTAATAGTTAGGTTACTGTAAACTCGTAATTAATGATCAAATGTTGCACAACAATGCAGTTATAAAAACTATTTTCACTAAGGTGTTTTCACAATGATCAGTGGACATGGTATACATAGTTGAATAACGATGTTTTTACACACATTTTCATAACCATCGCACTTCAAACAAAAAATATGGGTCAAAGACTCAATTGGCCGGGTTGCAATATTTTGAGTAAATAATTTGGGTAGGGATTTATTTGGTGGTAGTTATCTGGAGGACTGTTATGATTTGTTATGGCCTTAGTGTTGAAGGAGGCAGAATTGTAAAGTAAATTATCAAAACGAGTTTTGACGAGTGGAAAAAAAGGGTACTACTAAACAGAGTACGCTGGTAAAATTTCCAAATGCAATTTGCAATTGCAATTTCCTAATGCAAATACAATTTGCAAATGCAATTTCCTAATGCAATTTAAGTGTTTATTTGTATGTATACCGCTTAAATAAACATGATTATAAAATAATTTTGCAATATTTGTCAAAAGTACTTGTTTTTTAGCTATATTTTGACCAGAAAACATTAAATTTATTGAAGATTTACGGCATCCCGATCCCGATTATTAGCGATATGACATATTTCCATAATTAATTCCATCTATGATTGATAGTTACTCGGAATTCATGATCTTTGATTTTCTTATTTTCTTTTCCTCTTGGTTTTTTTTGGGGGGGGGGGGTATGTCTTCTTTTTTTATCCCCCTCCTTTTTTAAAATTCATCTTTTTGTTTTATGTTTTGTTTCTTTGTTGTCTTTTAAAGTTTTTGTAATTTGATTTGGTGAATCTGGAAAAGAAAGTAAAATACTTCCATTTTCAAAAAATGCTTCAAAAGGTTAGGTGTCCGTGTGAAGATTCTCAATTCAAAATGAGTGGGTCTTTAGATAGGAGAAAAACTCTACACAACACTTGCATATAAAATTTACTTTATTCTTGCCAATATTGAATATCAGAATTTAACTATAAACTACTTAATGGTACTTTGAACAATAATGTACATGAAAGTAGATGGAAAAAAGATTTGTCTCCATCATGTGAAGCTTGCAATGTCGATGAAGACATCAAACATATTTTGTATGAATGCAAAATTACTAAGCATATTTGGAAGAAAATTAGCTCCTTCTTAAAGTTTTATATTACATGGAAAACTATTGTACTGGGATATCAATCTAATTAAAATTAGATGTTAGATCCGCTTGCGTACTCGCATACATAACTGCGAGTACGCGAGCGGATCTAACATCTAATTTTAATTAGATTGCTGGGATATTATAATGAAATCAGCGGGGGAAAAAAACCCAACAAAAACCAATCTTTCTGAATAATCTTTTATCCTTTGTAAGTTTTTCTATTTATAAATATAAAATGAAATGCAGATTATAGAAGGAGAAAATGATGGAGCAAGATCTCCTGCACAAGTTTAAAAATTGAACTTTCTAATCCATAGTTATTATGCCATGTGTTTGTTTACATACGTTAAATATACTAGTCGAAGATCGGAGGGGGGGGGGGGGGGGTATTGTTTTCCTGTCTGTCATTCTGTAATTCTGTCTGAGACTTTAACCTTGCTAATAACTTTTGAACAGTAAGTGATAGAACTTTGATAATTCACATGAGTATTCCTTGTGACAAGACCTTTCCGTTGGTACTAAACATTTTGACCTTGACATTTCACCTACTTTTAAAAAAAATTGACATTGGTCATAACTTCTAAATGGTAAATATTAGAGCTTTCAAATTGTTCACGAGCATTTCTTGTGACAAGATCTTTCTACTGGTACCAAGATATTTGTCCTTGTGACCTTGGCCGTCTTCGGAATTGGTCATTAACTGGGGCATTTGTGTTTCACAAACACATCTTGTTTAATTTAGAAGTTAATTCTGGACACAATTAAATAGTTTCTAGTGTTTAGCACAAATCATTTTGTTTCACACATGCTATTTCCTATTAAGCAATCTAATTGTAAACAAAAACATGACACGAGCCTTGTTTACATAACAAAGAATTGTGAATGCTGTATCTCACTTGTAACTCAAAAGTTGATATCAAAATTTTGGTTGACCATTAAAATACTTTAGTTACGTATTGTAAACAATTAAAATGGAAAAATAAAATTTTCAGCTCAATCGTGTCCATGCCCTTTTAAATCCAAATACCAATGATTTATTTTCAAGGAATTCACTGTTCAGTTGACAATAAAATAAGATAAAAGCGTAATCTTGGAAATTTAGATGCAATACGCTAGTATTAAATAATGTTCATAGATATGTAATTAAATTTGATCGGGATCGGGATCAAACGGTAAACTGTAACTTAAAATAATTCCTAAAATGATGAAAACAAACGCAATATATTCAAGATATACATTTATTAGGTTGAATTAAAGTAAAAATATCTACAAACAGCGGTTAAATTGCATTAAATTTTGAAATTTTACCAGCGTACTCTAAAGTACTCTGTTTAGTAGGACCCAAACTTCCGCCAGAGGTCGTTTGCACACAAACCAGTGTGCGGAGACGCAGAGGACTATGGGTAGTATGAGTAGGACCGTAAAAAAAATGTTAGTTCCGTATCGGTAACGTGAGCGGACACGATTGTTTCCGGATACAGGTACGGATTTTTGTCTTGTGAAAATGCCGATATATATATATATAAAAAACCACATCACATATTGCCGCAGGGCTTTTATTGATTAATAAAAAAAAACGCCATGATACAGTGCTCCAAGTCGCATCTGCTATCAGGTCGCAAAATGGCGACCTAAAAATATTTCTGGTCGCCATTTTGAAATTTCTAGTCGCCATGTAAAAAATTTCTACTCGCCATAGTAAAAGCTTTTGTAAATATAAGACTTACAAGGTTTTTTTTAAAAATATGAATATCTTGCAAGTAAAAAATCAACACCATGTATACATTTTGTTTGTTTATATTTTGAAACTGAATAGAAATGTACTGTGAAACATGCTGGATGCTAACAAGTCAAGTATTTACTCTGGCAAAAGTTGTATTGCATTGGGCCATCCTGTATATTTTACAGTACGCTTCTGGAGAACAAACCCAGTGTTCTACACAAGGATTTGCTTTAAAGTTATCAGTAAGTGGGCCTTCACTGCTTATCATGTCATGCGATAGTTTCTGTGGAAACGAGGGGGTTATTTATATTCGGTCTTTTCTATCCCCCTCGTTTCTGTCCAAGCCTTCATAAAGTATGTGGGAAATCAGTCGCGCTTCGGTTTGAATTTATTTCAGCTTAAATTTGATGTGAATCGTTCGAAAACTTACATAAATCAATTCATGAATGATTTTGCCGCAAGGGAATACAATTGGAACCATTCAATTCCACTCTAAAGCAACGATAATCGTCGTCATTTCAAACACTACATCCTTTCGCTAGCGCGACTGATTTCCCACATACTTTATGAAGGCTTGGACAGAAACGAGGGGGATAGGAAAGACCGAATATAAATAACCCCCTCGTTTCCACAGAAACTAGTCATGCGAATAAGAGCTCCTAGTTTTGTTGGATCTTTAGCTGTACAATTAGTACCAGCATCAATAAGAACACTACATCCCTAGTTTGATTGTCTTTGAAAATTAACAGCAACAGTTGCCCCGCTCGACTTACTGCTAATAATGCAGTCACGGACAACGACATGTCTCTTACTGTTACCGTGAATAGTCACATTTCCACGTTTGAAAGATGTACACTCGGTCGTGGCGAAATAGGACAATGGATGTCTAGAAATTGTTGACGTTGCTGGCTTATTGGCCTCACAAATTCTGCAAAACATTTACTTTTGCATTTCTCTTTAGACATTGCTACGCCATCTTTTGATGCAGAACTTTCCCCGTGTGATTCTTGAATTTCTTTGTTACATGTACAAGGCTGAGGCTTCTGTTTTTTACTATTGATAAATCCAAAGTGCTCTAAACCTCGTTTTCCCGCCATCTTGATTGTTTTGACCGAGACTAAAAATATTTATTCAGACTTCCGATGGGGTCGGTGTAATGACCTGATAAGTGTAATGACCTGATTGACCTGATGGGGTATAATTCAATCTCCGCTGAAGTATATATCAAAAAGATGATATTTTAAGAGTTGTTCTGATTAAATATACACCTTTCTTTCATATGATAATGATTTTAAAAAATTATTCGCGTCTTAATGCATCATAATTCATAATTTTCAAACCTGAGGGGTGTAATGACCTGATATTTAGTGTAATGTCCTGATGGGACATTTCTACAAAAATGATATATTTCTATGATGTTTTATGCACCCAAATCATTTATGTATATGAGTTGGTATATATCTTATGATATTCAATTATTGTTTTTAATAATACCCAGTTATTTTTTATTATTTTAGATTTCAACTAAACCTAGGGTGTAATGTCCTGATATCGGAATGACCTGATGACACGATAGAGGGTTATAGAGTAATGTCCTGATGTGCTGTTTTTATAGTAGACAAAGCTTCTTTCAGCGTTATTTGTTTTTATATTGAATATTTTCACAAACATTAATTTTTTGAAATGATATTTTAAAAAAAAATCGAAGATTTATAAATTAACGATGGTTATTTGTTATTTTAAATTTGCAGAGGTGTAATGACCTGGTATTGGAATGACCTGATGAAAACTGTTACGAGTATTATTGATAAATTCAAATTAAAGGATAGATTTGTTTAATGTTATAATAATGATATTTTGATTGCATAATTTAGATAATGATAGTACTGAGCGAAATGAAACATTGGACAAAACATTTGTTTCCTGAATTATACCAAATAAATATGTACATTCATATGTTCATGTAGCTGGAAAAAACATTGAACAAAAACATGCAAGAGGTCAACAAAACTATTAAAAAAATAATGTTTCAATTTCTGCTTGTGTGTAGAATGAAATTAAACAAAAGCTATTTTATTATGCATGGGTTTCCAAATTGGAACCATACAGAATTGGCATCCAATGATTTTGCATACTTATAATTTGGAGAAGTTGATAAAGGAAAATAAAGTATCCACTCCCGATAGTCCAAGTGACGCAAGCTAAATAATTTGGTAATTGTGAGTAACTACCGTATACCTGGCTTATTTCGACTTCAAGGCTGAAATACCGCGATGTAAAAACAAATTAATTTCAATTTAGCAATTAATTTTCAGAATATTAAAGGCACATCTTTAATCGCTGAAGTTAAAGTATGAATGGTAGTAAAGAATTCGGTAACATCAAAAATAATTTAAACTATCACGTCAAATACAGATAACAAATTGCAGTTAATATTGCAAATTTATACATATCTTGATTTATATTCGATAATCTTGTTATTTATATTTGAAAAATTGAACAAGATTGTCAAATATAAATCAAAATTTCCGCATATAAATATCAAGATTATCGAATTCAAATATCAAGATTATCGAATATGAAGCAAGATTTGTATAATATTACAACGTTTTACTTGGTAATTTTTCATTAATATTTTCAAAAGAAGAACTTGAATAATAATAAACACTGTTCATACGATAAAAACATGTATAACTCTGGTATAATTCGTAAATTATATATATCTTATATTGTCATACATCGTACATGTGTATGTCATAACATATATTGTTGTGATTGTTTACTTATCTTGATTTTTTTACTTCTTGAATTTTGTATGCCCAACATAGCCCAGGATTGGATGAATGAATAAATAATTAAGATAAACGTTAGAAATAATAAATGAAAAGTATGACCTAAAATATTGCATGCGACGCACAAACAAATAATTTCAATATACCAATTTTTGGAATAGCAAATATACTCCTTTCAAAATGCCGAAATTAAAATAATCTTTATGAAAACTTTAGAAATAATCAATATATAAATACTACTTCTTTCATATAACTTTCAAATCAACTTGTTAAAGTAATAAAACTATACGACACGTCTTATCAGGTCAATCTTCATCAGGACATTACACCGCAGAAAATCTCATCAGGTCATTCTTCATCAGGACATTACACCACCGCGGAAGAAAACTCGTTATAATACTCGTTTAAACAATATTTAATAATTATGTTTTACAACATATTGAATATAACTATTCATACAAAATAATGACTACAAAAAATAAATATATACACTTAACATTACAGCTCAGATTGGTAAAATACTTCATCAGGACATTACACTAATTATCAGGACATTACACCCTTCGCTTTTGCTAAATGCGATAAAAAGGGTATTAAAATAAATTCTTGTAATTTCTTCTTTTCTAATATCATAAAGAATGATAAAACAAGAAATAAGAAACAAAAATTATTTCAATACAACGTTTACTTCCTTAATAATATTACTTTATACCCCATCAGGTCAATCAGGTCATTACACTTATCAGGACATTACACCCACCCCTTCCGATGCCGATTCTAAAATTTTACTGGTTGCCCAAATTTTCTTCACTCGCGAAAATGCGACTTAATTATAATCTCTAGTCGCAAAATTGATTTTCTGGTCGCAAATGCGACCGTTTTACTCGCAACTTTGAGCACTGCTGATATATGTAATATTAAGTAATAATAACTAAAATGAACAACAACTTCAGGTGCTTGAATTGTATATGATTATATGATAAAGAAACAGAATTTCTCTATTTATATTGCAAATTTACAACTCATGCCCAGAAAATTTGACATTCATATATAATTGAATTTTTCCTCAAAGGTAGTGCAACTAAATTTAACCACAAAAGATAATCTCACTTACCTTTTTCAAACTGAACTCTATTTTTAGTAACAACTTTTGCTGTAGCGCCCATATTCGACAAAGGTCAGACTTCAAAAAACCTAGTGCATAACTTCAATATATATACTTACTTTCTGCAAAGTTTCAAGGTTGTACATTAAAAAGTGTAGGAGGAGTTTATTTCACAAAATTTTCCCACCCGCCCGCCCGCCCGCACTTCACCATACTATAGACCGGATTTGCACTTCGTGCAACCCGGCCAATTACAAATTCTAGTTAAGGGTTTTATAAACAATTTTATTTACACGTCTAACTTCGGCAGTTATCTAATTTTGATAACTATAACTGCAATACATATGCAAAAACTTTCCTTTTTCTTAAGTAATAATCATTTATTATATCTTTGATAAAAGAAAATTGGAGGGGCCGGATCGACTAAGCAAAATGGGCCGAATCGACCATGGGACGGACCGACTACGGACAAAAATTTCAGCACCCTAGCTTTTATCGTTTTTGAGATTTTGAAGAAAGGCCTAGTTCCACATGAAATTTGTTGCATTTTCCAATTTTCCTATATTTGTTACAAGAATCATGATACCCACCTTTCATACTATAAAGCACATCTTAGGTGTTCGGCGGTGGTTGTACATAACTCTTACAGTATTCTATCACATTATTAATACATATAAGTTCATTATATGAATTAAATATGTTGAATTATTCACATATGGTCTGTTTTGGGGATTTATTTTAATATATACATAATATTTTAGGTGTTCGGCTGTGTCTGGCGGTGTTCGGCGGTAAAAATACCCACCGTACCGTACGTGAATTACAGATACGCAACCGGCCGTTAGTATATTCTGATGTGTTAACCATAGTTCAGGAATTCCCTTACCTGGGTTGAAGTAGTGTACAGATTTTTTGGGCATTCGATTACCCGAGTTACTGCTCCTGTTGTACTGCTTCCGGTTACACTTATTTGGCTTATCACGTATGTAATTCCATAATTTAGGAATCAAAACTTGACGGTAAGACGTAACTGGTAAGTGAATATTTGATAGCTGTACATTATTGTGCATACTTTAAGTATAAATGTCCAAGTTGTAGATCAGTTTTAATGTCAATATGACACTGTGTATATATTACTATAATAAGGAACAGCTATATGTCCACATTATGGGACATACTAATAATAATGAATAACTTCCGCTGTGGCCACACATACGTAGGCTATTATTTGTTGGACAGATGGGTGCAATTGATGTACTAATTAATTCTATGAAAACTTTACCAGCTACTAAAAGTCAGTATCAACTCGTAAATTCTCTTGTGAAAACGTTTTGAGAGAATTGTTTTACCTGTGATTATGGAAGGGCACGGGGGACACCAATAGATGATATAACGGAAGCCCCTTATTCATGTAACAGGTCTTACCGTCTTAGTGATTTGATCTTGAAAACCAAGACTGTTGCGGGTCCTGCAGTTTACTTATATTGTATCACAGTGCATTGCAACCCAGGAATAAACAATTACATCTATAAATATTTATATGATGAGTAATAGAACATACCTCCGGTAGGATGGGGCCACAATAGGAGATCAAGGTTTCACATACAAATATATAGGGAAAACCTTTAAACACCTTCCTCTCAAGAACCACTGGGCCAGAAAAGTTTACGTTAACGTGAAAGCTTCCTGACATAGTGCAGATTCAAGTTTGTAAAAAATCTCAAGAACCATTGGGCCAGAGAAGTTCACATTTACATGAAAGCTTCCTGACAGTGCAGATTAAAGTTTGTAAAAATCACGGCCCCCAGGGGTAGGTTGGGGCTACAATAGCAGGGATCAAATTTTTACATACAAATATATAGGGGAAATCTTTAAATATGGGCCAAGGTGAGTCAGGTGAATGATTAGCTGCAGAACTGTAGCTCTCTGAAAAAATATTAGGATGGAACAGAGAGCTACAGATCCACCCCTTATAAAAACCTTCGATTTATGGCGCACAAAAAGCTGCGCACGGTTGAGGCCTGATATCGTTGTATTCTTATGTTGCTGTCTCAAAACTTTAATATCAAAAAATTCTTAACATATTTTCCTACTAAACTTGTGTCCAAACATACATGTACCTTCAAATATTAATTAAAGCACCAAAACGACTTAAAAACTCACAGCTTTGAAATGATTTTGTTTACTGACGCAGCCATGTTAGGTAGCCGGTCAGTTCGAATCCCGGTTCATTTCCATACTTGCACATACCTTCTAGATGTGAACTAATATCTCCACAAATATTTTAGCTAAATATTTTAAATAATATTGGACTTTTGTAGCATTTTCATTAATCAAGATCTTATTTTACCTTTAGAAAAACTATATTTTTTAATTTCTATCAATTATTCGTATTGATAATAAATGAAGAGCGAATACATAACTTATAACGAATTTTATGAATAGATACCAACAGCAACAGGGTTCGAATTGACCCAGCTACCCAACATGGCTACATCAACAAACGAAATAATTTGAAGCTGTGAGTTTTCGGGTCGTATGGGGCTTTAATTAATATTTGAAGGTATGTTTGGACACAAGTATAGTAAGAAAATATGTTAAGAATGTTTTGATATTGAATTTATGAGACAGCAACACATTTAGAATACAACAATATCAGACCTCAACCGTGCGCAGCTTTTTGTTCGCCGTAAATCGAAGGTTTTTATAAGGGGTGGATTGTAGCTCTCTGTTCCGTCCCAATATTTTTTCAGAGAGCTACTGTCAGCCTACAGTTCTGCAGCTAGTGAGTGATGTGGCCCATGGGCCTCTTGTTTGAAATGTATTTAAATACCTTCAATTACCTGTAATTGAAAGCAAAGCCAATTACAAATACATCCAGTTACAATGACATACTTCTAAAAAATGTGTTTAAATACAGCTAATTATACAATTACATTTTCAAGTACCCCATTCCTGTTACAATTACTGTCCATTATGTTTAATAATGGACAGTATCTGTCCTTTATTAAAAATAATGGACAGTAGTTGTCAACTTATTGGACAGCTACAGGTAATTATAAATACAAGTGGACTTTCTTCTATATAAAAGCCTAAAATAACAAAGGATTACATAACAAAAATGTTTAAAAGGGCTATAAAACAAGAACGTGAAGGAGAGTGAGCAAGATATGTCATGTTGTTGCACTTGTCGCATTGTCACAGTCGTGTTCTTGCATGATCGCACATAAGGTGAGGAGGAGAGGGCAAGAATACAAGTTACAAAGTGAGGTTTAATTTATCCTTCTCCCTTGCACACGCTTTGTCATTCTCATTTCTTCACCTTTGTATATGCATCTTTGCCCTGAAAGCAATGGAATGAGAGAGCAAGTGGCCCTATAGCTATCAGTATATCATACTATTTGGTATACACAGGTACATGAATTTAAAATATCAAGCCAGATACTAAATGTAAGGACCTATAAACACAAATATTGAATTATTGCAATTGTACTTTTTGCAGGTTTTTTGCATCTGGAGGTTGCATGAGTCTCAATGAAATTGAACTGGAAATTGAAATGCTGCAGTATAATTGTGTTTGTTTTGCTGTTAAGTATTTCATACGAAGTGTGGTTCATTAGTACACAAGGAACTATATCCATTGATAGAGTGTATAATTTCAAGCACACCAAGTCACCTTTTATGGCCATGTCTAATAATGATGCACAAATGCACTTATCAACGGATGTGAAAATTAGCAAAAGAGTATTTTCAATGGAGGAAGTTTCAGAGTTCATTGTAATGATTTTAAATAATGAACATGTCATGGTAGCTTTAAAGACTGTTTGGAAAAAATATTTTAGAAATAGTGAAAAGCTGTTTTCAGATTCTGAAAATGAAAACTTTGAGAGTGAAGCAGATATAATGCTAAAGGACATTTTAAACAAAAGAAATAAGAATACATTTTTGGATGTAAATGAGAAGTATGAATTCAACGTCATCAACCGTACATGTAAGATCATTGAGAAGAGCCTCTCCAGAAAAGGACAGTGTATTTTATCATTAGAAGGCACGCTCTGCTCTGAGCTGAGAACATTGAACAGTGTGGCAGCTAGGAATTCAAAAAAACACAAAAAGAAACCACCACGTGTATGGAGGGAAGAAAACTCAACAACTTGTGATTACATGCACATGAATTCAGTAAGTTCTCTTAGTATTAAAGTGAGATGATATATATTTTCAAAAATTCATTTTATCACATATCTATGCTTTGTTCATCAATACAAACGTACACAAACACACATCACACACACACACTGCACACATACATACATACATACACAACCACATACACACACAATCTAATTAAAATCAGACTTCTTAAATCTGCGCCGTATACTCCACGTAAGAAGTTATATTCCTCACGTTAATTAAGTAAACCATCTTAAAAACTATTTAAATCGTACCCATCCCTATTCATACATACCATTAATTTGATTTGGGTGTATTTCATATCGTACATTTTGTTCTTTGTATGAACGGAATAGATTAGGCATTATTGTGAAAGTTTAAAATTCCTTATGTGAGAATTTACAATTTTATAGTGTGGAATAAACTTCTTGGGAGAGAGATTACTGCAACTTATTTATGAATTGCCAGGAACCGCTTAAATAGTCATCATTATCTGTATGCATGGCGCAATCTGATTGGCTGATAGTTCTCATGAATATTCCAAGCCAAAGATCATGTGGACGTAATCTCCTATGGGGTTATGTCAGATCCCATTGTAGCGATTGTGAACGTATCTTAGGATCTGATTTTAATTAGATTGATACACACACACAGAACCATTTCCGGTACTCTTGTTTAATTAACAGACGATAAGTGAATAATCCTTGGAATGTATTAAATGAAATTTGGATGTTATGTTAGTATGAAAAGGTAAAGATATTAACAAACAGTAATCAATCTCATAACTCCTATGAGGAATAAAGAGTAGGGTAAACACAGACCCCTGGACATAACATCTTAATCAGGTAAATGGAGTAATCCGTAGTCAAAATCAGTGAGTAAAGAACAGTCTATGTGATATACAAAATGGCACCGTAAACGTAGAAAACACTATGAAATAGGATATTGTCGGATTGCTCTTGAGACCAAAACTACTTTTTCTGCAAAATTTAGGTCACCTGAGTCATTTATTGTCAGTCAATACTTTTGGATATTTTTAACTTCTTGTCAGAAACAGCTTGGTAATTTCTCTGGTGTGTAGCTTTTAAGGTAGCTCACTAAACTAAAGCTTATACTCTGTATGACACCACATCACAATATGGCGATTTAAATGTTTTGTGAAATTATTTGTATCTATCGATTTGTTTGTCTATCATCGTAGCTCAGTGGTTAAAGCATTGGGCTGGTGAACCGCAGATCTCGAGTTCAAATCCCCCAGAGTCTTTTGTTCATATGTGTTGAAATAATTTCTTTGAAAATGTTTTTATTCAAATTTGTATATTTTTAGCCTTTTTGACATATATACTTATTGTATATCATCATATCTTATAAATTAAATCAATTCATACTGAATTGAGAAACTATTTCTGGGTGTAGTGAGCCACATTAAAGGGGTAAGGGAACAAAAATTATGGAATTCAAAGATGCTGTCTCCTTAGTACCCTTAAGATGAGGGGCATCAATAATGCAATCTTTGAAAATCTGCTTTCCTC
This sequence comes from Ostrea edulis, assembly GCF_947568905.1. NCBI lineage: Eukaryota > Metazoa > Mollusca > Bivalvia > Ostreida > Ostreidae > Ostrea > Ostrea edulis. The sequence continues at coordinate 57,106,358 of NC_079170.1, read as the reverse complement.
CTGAACATGTGTCAGAAAAACTGAAAAGCTTCACCAAACTTGGAAAATCACCTGGACCAGACTCTAGTGAGTATGTCAAATATCTGGGAATAACAATAGACAAATTTTTAAAATGTCATCTCAAAGTAGATGAGATTGTGTCCAAGGTCAACTCCAGACTTAAGTTCCTTTATAGAAATGGAAATTGTTTGAATAAAAGGTCAAGGTTAACATTAGCTTCTGCACTTATTCAGTGCTACTTTGACTATTGCTCTTCTGGATAGTATGAAAGCTTATCTAAATCCTTGAAGAAAAAGCTACAAGTTCTTCAAATCAAAACAAAAAGATTCATCTTAAATCTGAACCCCAGAAGTAGTATAAATTGTGATACTTTAGAGTCAATAAACACTCTGTGTAGCAGATGGTATTATACAATTAAAACTCAACCATGTCTTTAACATCAACCATGGCCTTGCACCAAATTATTTACATGAAAAATTTGACAGAAATGATAATGCTACAAGGGGAGCCTCCAATTTTAATTATCATGTTCCTAGGGTTAGGGCCTACAATAGTTCAAATTTTTATTATCATGCCATTTTAAACTAAAAATATAGCTAATAGAGCTAGTTTTAAATCTGCTGTCGGGTTGCATCTTGCAGAAGAAGCTCACAGGAGGGAAGAAAGCATTTATATATAATGTTTTATATGGTCAAGTGTATAATGATACCTTTTAAAAAATATTTTGTATCAATATAAAATTAAACAATGTACATGTACATAAGTTTACTTAATTTAGGCTAGGAAAATCATCAAACGGTCAATTTTATTTTTGTCTATGCTGTCTAAGTCATACATAATCTATAATCAACTCATAACATCTTAGGACCCCATTGGAAATAAGCAAGTTTTATGAATTGCTTTCATGGGTTATCCTAGGCAAAGATTGATTTCAAGTATATAATTTGTATTGTCTGTGATAAGATCTGGTACTGTGATAAGCATGTATCTTGATAATGATGTTGTTAGTAGCTATAGCTGTGATAATATCTGGAGTGCTATTGTTTACATGCAAGGCGAAGATAACGAACAGTGATCAATCTCACAAATCCCATAAGCAATACAAAATAGATAGTTGGGCAAACACAGACCCCTGGACACACCAGAGGTGGGATCAGGTGCCCAGGAGGAGTAAGCATCCCCTGTTGACTAGTCACACCCGCCGTGAGCCATATATCCTGATCAGGTAAACAGAGTTATCCGCAGTCAAAATTAGTGTGCCAAGAACGGCTTAACAATCGGTATGAAACACGTCAGACAGCATTTGACCCAATGATAGGTTGTATTGATGAACTAGCTAGATCGTTATAACGACCATAGAATTTGCGAAATGCTGACTTCAATTGAGACTGTTGAAACCCCTGTACCATCAACTTGTTTGTCAGTAGATTACCTCAATTTAAAAACTGACTATATGCAGAACAAGCTCTTGCATATCAAATCAGTTGAGATATATAAACACCATATGCAGGTGATAATGGAATATTGCTACATAAATATGGGAAGTTGACGATGGAGAAGCTGAAATCATCCCACTTGTCATACAGTTGAGTTGTCAGTTTGCCGTTAATGTCTACTTTCAATAAAATATCTAAGTATGAAGCAGAAATGGACGACTCTGTGGTGTCCTTTATTTCGAGCTCACAGGGATATATCAAATCGACATATGAATGAAAGTTATTAATTTTAATAGCCAAAACGTCATCGAAATGTCGAATTGAAGGCCACAGCGAGAGATTTTTTCTTCTCACGTAGAAGTTTTTGAATAAATTCTGCTTCATATGAATATAGAAACAGATCAGCTAACAAAGGAGCACAATTTGTGCCCATGGGAATTGCAACAGACTGTTAGAAGACCTGATCACCAAAGACCACGAAGATATTGTCAATGAGGAACTCTAGCATATTTTTTATTTCAACTTCAGAGTACTTGTGCGTGGAATCAGAGTGGCAATGTGCCAAAAATTCATTTGTGATCCCAAATTGACATTATTAATGTATTTTACAATGTATTTTATTACTATGATTTGTAATTTATCTGATGCTTTGCCAGAATAAACATAATTATAATAATAATGTCAGAGTTCAGGAATCATGGTTGACCTAAATTGATGAAACGGGAAAAAATATTTTCTTTATTCCTAATCATGTAGCAGCTTTGCATCTGGTCCACATAACTTGTAAATGAAAAACAATTTAGTATCAGCTCATACTTGCCTCAAAGGTTGCTTAGACAAGGTGCCAGGTGATTTTGCCAACTTCAAGGTTCCTAGTAAAATAGATTTAGAAATGTCATTTAGATGAGAAGATATGTACATAATCTATATTAAAGTTAATGTTGAATAATATGAACATTGCAACAAAAAGATAGGATTTTCCCCCCTTACACACATGGAACTTTATGAAGAGCAAGACTTGAGACAACTGGTTTTTTTTTTTTTTCGTCATCTGAGTCACTCCATCATGCATTAACAATTTATCTATTTTAACTTCTTCTTGATAACTACTATTCCAATTTTTTTCAAATTATGTATGAAGCATCTTTGGGACAAGGGAGACATAAATTGTAAATTTCAGGACTCCTGCACTCCTAGAATCAGGGCAGGACAAAAACTGCCAGAAGTTGACAATTTTAAAAATCTTCTCTACAACTGCAGATCTGTAGGGAAAAACTAAATACCTAGTCAAATACAGCAGAAAGGCCTCTACCAAAATTGTAAATTTCATGATCCACAGAGTAGAGGTTCTGGCAGGGCCAAATTTGACATATAGTGTTTATGTGTAAAACATTTAAATGACATTCATTTTAATGCCATTGATACTAAATTGAAACTTAAATAGATATTTAGAAGGAGTGGGTAGTCCTTTAGCAGAATTATACCGTAGATTTCATGATTCCAGGGGTAAGGGTTTTGGTTCCAGGGTGGGGCCAAAATTATTATAGTGATCATTTGAAAGATGTCTTCAATGAATTTGCTGACATTTTATAAAAACTAAATGCATATGTAGGAAAAGCAGAAAGGAATATACCAAAATTGTGAATTTCACACCCCAGGGTTTTTACTCTAGGGCAGGTCCAAAATAGTCATATAGTGTTGATATAACATATATATTATATAAAGTCTCTCATCAATGGGCATTTTAGGAGGGGAGGGGGGCATTTGTATTTTAAGAACATATCTTATTTTATACTGCTGCTGAATATTAGAGTTTAGCTGAACAAGAAAATTATCATAGATTTCATAGCCCTTAGGGCTAGTGATACTTTTAACTATTACCCAGGTGACTGATGAGGCCTGTGGGCCTCTATGTTCATTTAATAAATTAGATTAAGGCAATTTGTATACAATGTATATTCATATTTTTTTTGTATGGTAACTTCTTATATCATACAGTGTGTGGCATTCTAGTATAAAATGGATTAAATTTTCTATTGTTCAAAGATTGCCAAGCTTGCAACATGTGTATATCTGTTTAAAATAAATTGTAGACAAGTTTTTCCCTTCTTCCACAAAAGAATCCGTGCTATGAGGAGTGTGATGGCGGATACAATACTATCAGATGTCTTCCGTATTTCTTGATAATCGGTATGCCAAGGTCTGGCACCACCAGTCTTTATCACCACCTGACCCACCACAAGGATGTGGTGCCTGGAAAGGCAAAGGAACCAATGTATTTTAACAGGAACTGTTATCGTAAGTAACTGTAACTAGCCCAGTCAAAATAGCCTTTCAAATGCTAAATTGGGAAAAGTGCAATAGAAGCTGTGTTATCATATTGTTAGTTTACATTTATAGAAATAAAAAATCTAATAATCTGTAGCCCCAGGAAATCCTATACTGAATTCATTACTTTGGATAAATGGCCATTCCTGTATGAATGAATCATTAAATTAATTGTTACATGTTATACGTAAATTGAACATGTATGAAAGGTGAAGATAGCGAATAGTGATCAATCTCATAACTCCTATAACTGATACAAAATAAAGAGTTGGGCAAACATGGACCCCTGGACACACCAAAGGTATGACATTAAAACATTAAAAAGAACTACACAAAGAGCGTTACAACTTGGGGAATATAAAATACATGTAGTTGTATAGGGTTATTGAACTTATATTGGTGAATTATTGGCACTCGTTGGCTGTCAAAATGCACGAGCTTGCGAGTGCATTTTGACAGCCGAGTGCCAATATTCACCAATATAAGTTCAATAACCCTTTTATTATATAGCTAAAATATTTAGTTGTTAAATCATATTCCTTTTCACTCAAAATACTCCAAAATAGACGAGAATTCATCAATATTGGCATCTAAGGTGAAGGTGTGCAATATCAGCATGCATTTCTTAACTGTTCAATATTAAACCCCTCATTAATGCATGAAGCAAACTGATTTTGTGAATGGGGACATCATAATTTATGTACAGTAAAACATTTTGTTTAAATAATGAATATGATATCAAATACCGGCTTTGTCAGATTCGGAGGACCGTCATCTCCATTTTGACTTGTGTACGTCATATACGGTAACGTCAATATTGAACGCTCATACTCGGAATGTTTCGGGCACACACAATTTACGCAATGCAAAGTTAGCGTTCAATAAATTCTCAGGATATTGAACGCTACATTCTCTAGATTTTACGCAGATTTTATAATAGACTATATATTAGCTATAATATAATATAACGTTACTGCATTTTGAGAAAAAATAAGGGAAACAATAAAATTATTGCTATATCAAAGCTCCCAAATATTTCGCCCTACACTGTCTTCGTTTCCCCAAGCATTTTCTTGATCATGTCTATTGCCTTTTTTTCAAAGAGCTTTGTATTGTCTTTACTGCCATCATCTGTCACTGAACAACTAGTATCAGCAACTACATGGCTTTCACTTCTCAGGAGTTAAGGGTGCTTCATTCTCATACGGTCTACATGTTTGATTTGAGATTTCCCATATGGCCCACAGTTTACTTTGTAGGTCCCCTCTGAACACCTTTTGTCCACTACAAAAGGACCTTGCCAAAACTAAGTCAGCATAGGAGACTTCCAAACAGCATGTTATTGGAAGTACATACACTTCATCTCCCTTTTTAAAGGTTTGCCAGTTTAATTTTGTGTCTAAAAGGCTCTTCTGCATTAGCATGGAACCAATGTCATTTTCCTCGCACGAATGAATGTGCCAATTCTAGCTTTTCCTTCAGTTCCCAAAATGAATAAATGTTTATTCGGTATATACTTACATACAAACATACATACATAAATACCAAGGATAAACCATGAAAGCTCAAAAGCTTATTTCCAATGGGGTCCTTTGATGCACGGATAGGGGGTCATCCAAACCCACCGTTGGACAGGTATTTCTTTCATAGCTGGTGGCATCTCAAATGCAGTATCAAGAGGTGCTCTGACCTCTCTTCCCAATATTAAATGATTGGGGCTGAATCCAGTGGACTCGTGTTCCACTGACCTATATGCCATCAGCATGTATAACAAGTTGTGCCAGTTTGCTTGGTATATTTATCAACCAGAGTATTTAGCATTAAAAACATTGCTAAATCTTTCCATGAGACTCATAATCACACTAAGGGTGATAGTGATTTGTTATGGTTTTCTTCATGTTCAAAATTTTACATATTTCAGTGAAAATCTTTTCCTCAATTTCAAACTGTTTGCTTTGGTCCGAGTGAATCAACACAGGCACTCCAAGCCTTGATACTGTACCACCCCCTGAACCCACAATGAAGCAATCATGGTGATTGTCTCCACCCATTTTGTAAAATAATCACAAACAACTATATACTGGTTGCCATTTTCTGTTTGGGGAAGGTCGCCAATCATATCCAGAGCTATTCTCTCCATTGTCTTTCTGGCTCCTAATGTTTGCATTGGAGCTCTTTTGTTTTGGGTTAGTTATTGCAAGGATTTTGATTCTACATATGGATGTCTTGATGAAGGAGAATTAAGGAGGTTTGAAAACCCAAGAAATTCACAATAAAAGGAAAGTATCACATTCATATAATATTGTAACAGATTTTGCATATACTCTTGCAAACTATAAATTTGTTGTTACATTAAAAAATTCAAATTCTGTGAGATTCGAACCTAAATGATGCACAGATTTATAGATTAAACCATATATCGAATAAGCTACCATGAATAGCTATGAAAATTTAAAAAACCAGGTAATATATTGCTGACCTTCTTTTATTCATATGTTACAAAACAAAATATGTCACAGATAATGGCCGATACTACCATAAGTAAAGTTAGAAAACTCCTGGAATTTTTGCCATGTTTGCTAATCAATGTCATAAAACAAACATCATTGGCTCAAAGTGACCTTCTAATGACAACATCAACGGGACAATTTTGATATGTACAGCATAGTTGCTAAAAGAAATGATATGGAAATACGTGGGGTCCATGAAAAAATTGCATATTATGTACATATATATTTTCTTTTCTGTAGACCCTATATATTTCTATATTGCTCTTGCACATGACTACATTAACTAATAATATATTGTGTGTATTGAGCATATCAAGTTTTATTCAAATTACACAAAAGTAACTTTTCAGGGGGTATGAATTTTGCTGACTACTCCTTGAATTTTGATGAAATGAAAACACACATTGCGGCTGAAATGAAGTTTTCCCCATTTATCACAGGTAAGGTTTTCTTCGTTTATCACAGGTAAGGTTATATATACTTGTTTCCCCAACATGCTGCATCCACATGCAGTTTGCAGTCTATGTAACCTGTAGTTAATGTTGTAAACTTTCTTTCTTTTTTGAATTTCCTTCTTTATAAACTGTCTTACTGTTATGCCCTCTGGGCCCAAAATTGGAATAAACTTATCTTATCTTATCTTATCTATATATATTTAAAGAGGTAGGTGCAACTAAAGAGAAATTTATATATAAAAGGGGTAGGTATACATACAAAGAGATTTGTACATAAAACGATATGTGTACATATATTAAAGGGAAAGGCAACCCAAAAAATATTCTGTGATATACGGCCTAGATAAGCTTCAGTACTAATTTGAAAACGTTAAAAATTGAAATTCCCGCCATCTATAGAGGCTGCCATGATGCGGAACTCTTTTGTATTCAAGACCACAAAAATCAATAATTTTGACGTCACACCATCTATTCCAGTTTTGATGAGATTCTAAAATCATCAAAGATGTGCATGTGGTAGATTTTACGAATACATTGTAAATAGGTGGATGTCTTCCTGTCAAGCAGTTAATTACACTAATGTGAAGGGGAGATGTGAAAAAAGTCCCCCCCCCCCCCCCCCCTGAAATTCCTGACCCAACAAAGTTATTTGAAAAGAAAATACTATGTAAACTGTGGATCCATCATTTGTGTAATGACAAGTTGAGGTTTGAGACATTTACATGTATGAAAAAACGAGTACCATCTACCTGGTCTGCGACTTGACTGAACGTCTTCTTTTCTTAAGTATTTGCAAAAGAACAGGCTCAAATCTATACGGCTTCAAACTTAACTGTTCATGACTTGTCATGTTTACAGTGCTGCTGATGAAATAAACCGGAACCGACGGTGTGATGTAATAAATTAAAGTTCAATGGCCGCTCTCTTAGCGGCGAATAATTTGAAATATAAGATAGATTAGATATTGATTTAATTGTTAAGCAAGGATTTTTGTTGTTAAAGACTGCCATTTACGATATCAGTAAGTAATACTTTATTCATAAAGGCAACAATTTGGTTAGGGTTGCCTTTCCCTTGAAGATTTTAACTAGACAGACATGTGTACATAAAAAGATCATTTCTACAATAAAAAGATAGGGATATAAAAAGTTAGGTCTACAATAAAGAGTTAGGGATATGAAAAGTTAGGTCTACATATAAAAAGATACGGATATAAAAAGTTAGGTTTACAGTAAAGAGATAGGGATATAAAAAGTTAGGTCTACAGTAAAGAGATAGGGATATAAAAGTTAGGTCTACATATGAAAAGATAGGGATATAAAAAGTTAGGTTTACAGTAAAGAGATAGGGATATAAAAAGTTAGGTTTACAGTAAAGAGATAGGGATATAAAAAGTTAGGTCTACAGTAAAGAGATAGGGATATAAAAAGGTTGAGTCTACAATAAAGAGATAGGGATATAAAAAGTTAGGTTTACAGTAAAGAGATAGGGATATAAAAAGTTAGGTCTACATATAAAGAGATAGGGATATAAAAAGTTAGGTTTACAGTAAAGAGATAGGGATATAAAAGTTACGTCTACAATAAAGAGATAGGGATATAAAAAGTTACGTCTACATATAAAGAGGTAGGGATATAAAAAGTTACGTCTACAATAAAGAGATAGGGATATAAAAAGTTACGTCTACAATAAAGAGATAGAGATATAAAAAGTTACGTCTACAATAAAGAGATAGGGATATAAAAAGTTACGTCTACAATAAAGAGATAGGGATATAAAAAGTTACGTCTACAGTAAAGAGATAGGGATATAAAAAGTTACGTCTACAGTAAAGAGATAGGGATATAAAAAGTTAGGTCTACATATAAAGAGATAGGGATATAAAAAGTTACGTCTACAGTAAAGAGATAGGGATATAAAAAGTTACGTCTACAATAAAGAGATAGGGATATAAAAAGTTAGGTCTACAGTAAAGAGATGGGGATATAAAAAGTTAGGTCTACAGTAAAGAGATAGGGATATAAAAAGTTAGGTCTACAGTAAAGAGATAGGGATATAAAAAGTTAGGTCTACATATAAAGAGATATATAGGGATATAAAAAGTTGAGTCTGCATTTGAAAAGATTGGTACATGAATGACATGTTTTTATAGTGTCATCTTCATATTTTATATAGTAAAAATTAAACTTTGTTCACACAAAAAGTGTTTGATTTACACAAAAAGAGCAATTCCATTGATGCAGCAGAATAAATTATTAGTGGGAAATTCATGCAGAAATATAAATGAATAACTAGTGGAATAATACAGAAATAATGAATATTACCAGTGGATTCACACAAGGGCTATTCCAGCAAAAAAACATATGGGGGAGGGGGGGAGGCAGTTGATATTTTTTTTTGGATGGCCGGTGGGGATTTGGAAAAATGTATTTGTATGGGTAGTGGTGAGTTTGTATGGGTGGTTGTCTTCTAGATTAAAAAAAATATGGGTGCTAGTGAATTATGATAAAAATGAAGACATTACAGAGTCTGTATCATGTTGCGAAATTTCTTTTATTATAACAGAAGAGGAAGAAGAAAAGCGGAGCCATCCTACATTACGTTAAAAAAAAAAGATTGATAAGTGGACAGATAACTCTATTCAAAGTAGATGTTTCAGTTTGTGTAGAAATGACAACAATAATAAATGAAAATGAAATGTTTTCTGTTGGATTGACATGATTAGAAGTAACACCATCTCTAGATGTGATCTATTTAGTGATATTTTTAGTGAACTTGGAAGGGAACGAGTAGAAAATTATATATGAGGTAACAAATTGGCCATGAGCCAATAAAAAAAAGTATTTCCACATTTTTATCAGCCAATGACTTTGGCAATTATTGTCAGGTCTTTCAAGGTAATAATAGTATCCACATTCATGTAAAATTTTAAAAAATGTCCGAATTTTCTCGGAATGTTGTGATGTGCCACATGTGTCTGAAACACCCAACATGTACAACCTGTTTTAACACATAGGCTTATGTCACGGCCAAGGTTCGAACCTACAACACTGCTAGAAGACCAAATTGTAAACACTAGGCCACTACGGTAGTGTAATAATTTTGGTATGAACGAACCTTCTCTGTCAAGTATCAAAATCAACATTCTTAGGATGACACTACAGCTTGAGTTTGGCTTGAGAATGGATCACAAATTACAATATCAACGTTTGAATATTTATTCACATTAATGTAGTCAAAATTCATTTAAATTTTGGTAATTTGTTTATTTAAATCACCACAAATTCTGGCTTATCTGGAAAATAGTTGCATGAACATATTAGGATTAAGACCAATATGAACTTGTTGAAACTGAACTCTACCTTTAAAGTAAAATCTTGATATACAGGTGATTTCAGTATTGAATTCTTAATTTTATTTGTATGGGTTGTGGTGGCAGGGGAGAATCTAATTGTATGGGTGGTGGTAGATGAGGAAAATTTAATTGTCTTAAAAATGAAGTGCCCCCTCCCCCCATATTTTTTTTGCTGGAATAGCCCCAAGTAGAAATGAATTACTAGTTGATTAATATAGAAATGAGTTACTAGTGGATTCATATAGACTACTAGTTTGACATAGAAATAGAAATGAATCACTGGTAGATTCATACAGAAATAACAGTGAATTACTAGGGAGATTTACACAGAAATAACCGTGAATTACTAGGGAGATTTATACAGAAATAACCGTGAATTACTAGGGAGATTTATACAGAAACTAGTACTTATTGTAACGGGGACCGTTACAGATGTTCCCCAAACATTCCCCCATTTAGTAAGTGGTGACAGTTATTTCAGTACAAGTTGTTTTGACCATTGCAAACTGTGTAGCATGTGAATATATAACTATCTTATAACGTTCAGTCCATTTCATACTAGTTCAAATCAGTTATAAAGATCTGAGAGTTTTCTGCACGTGCACGTACGTGCATGCACGTGCATATAAATAATTCGACCATCTCCATACATTACAAGTCTTACTATATGAGTACAAGAGAAGTTTCACAACTGTTCAATGAAAAACGAGAAATTAACAGCAACTCAAAACTACAAAGACCGAAATCAATGCACGTGCATACACGTGCGCATGAGTAGCACACAGCAATTTTGTTGATGCTATTCAATAGACATTTGAACAATGTACTTACTATATGAATTTGGTATCGATCGCTTCACTCACAAGAAAGTTATTGGAATTTCAAAATCGTCCAATCAGAATTAAGCGCACGTGCATGCGGGTGCAGGGAAGTGATTTTGAGACTATTAATAAATTGAGAGGCCCAAAACATACCTGAAACCTAATTTTCAAACCTATTCATTGCAATCTCAAAATGTTATAGACCAATACTTCAATTTAGACGTCAAAAATTACAGTGCACGCGCATTCACGCGCACGCGATTTTGATAATGGAAAATTTGTTGACACCATTTCATAGACATTCATATCATTGATCCTCAGGGTAAATTTGAATTCATTTCAGTTTTTAATTCAATAGTTATGACCATTTTAGTACCCGAAAAATGAAAGAAAAGCTATGCATGTGCATACACGGGCACGTGAGTACGACTCAGCATCAATGTTGATGTCATTCAATAGACATTTGATAGATATACTTACAGTATAAATTTCATATTGTTTCCATCATTTATAAGAAAGTTATGGCGATTTGAAAATCATCCAATCACAATTTAGTACACGTGCATGCACGTGCCGGATGGTAATTATGACTATACACTTTTGTTAAGAATATCAAGATACATATACAATACAAGTTTGAAAAGATTTTGACAAAAAACAAAAAAGTTATGGTCATTGAAAGAATTGAACCTTCAAAAGACAATGCACGTGCGTGCGCATGCGCATTTGCAATTTTTATTACATCGATGTGTAGATATTCAGATGTCTACCTATCCTGTAAATATCATTAAATTTCCTTGATTGGCATGAATGTTATAAACGGTTTTGTATTATCCAATCAAATTGAAGCACACGTGCATTTGCGTGCAGAATTGAAATTTTGACGATGCCAAACAGTTAAGGGTCCCATGTTATACCTACGATATAAATAGCAAACGATTTCATTGAAAAATAAAAAAGTTAGACTGATTCTAAAGTTTGTAAACAAAAAATCCAATGCATGTGCATGCACATTCATGCATTTTCAGACAAAATGACATTCGTTCCGCACATCTACATAGACTATACTATCATCCTAAAAAGGTTTCATATTGATCCCTTGAGTAGTTTCTGAGAACACTCGTGGACAAAAAAGTCCCAAGAAGAAAGAAAGAATAATAATAATAATAAGAAGAAGAAGAAGAAGAAACAGAGTAAAACCAATATGTTCCCAAACTTCGTTTGGGGAACATAACTAGTACTTATTGTAACGGGGACCGTTACATATGTTCCCCAAACATTCCCCAATTTAGTAAGTGGTGACATTTATATCAGTACAAGTTGTTTTGACCATTGCAAACTGTGTAGCATGTGAATATATAACTATCTTTTAACGTTCAGTCCATTCCATACTAGTTCAAATCAGTTATAAAGATCTGAGAGTTTTGTGCACGTGCACGTACGTGCTTGCACGTGCATATAAATAATTCGACCATTTCGATACATTACAAGTCTTACCATATGAGTACAACAGAAGTTTCACAACTGTTCAATGAAAAACGAGAAATTAACGGCAACTCAAAACTACAGAGACCGAAATCAATACACGTGCATACACGTGCGCGTGAGTACGACACAGCAATTTTGTTGATGCTAATCAATAGACATTTGAACAATATACTTACTATATGAATTTGATATCGATTGCTTCACTCATAAGAAAGTTAATGGGATTTCAAAATCGTCCAATCAGCATGCGCATCCAGGGAAGTGATTTTGAGACTATTAATAAATTGAGAGGCCTAAAACATACCTGCAACCTAATTTTCAAACCTATTCATTGCAATCTCAAAATGCTATAGACCAATACTTAAATTTAAACGTCAAAAATTACAATGCACGCGCATTCACGCGCACGCAATTTTGATAATGGAAAATTTGTTGACACCATTTCATAGACATTCATATCATAGATTCTCAGGGTAAATTTGAATTCATTTCAGTTTTTAATTCAATAGTTATGGCCATTTTAGTACCCGAAAAATGAAAGAAAAGCTATGCACGTGCATACACGGCCACGTGAGTACGACTCAGCATCAATGTTGATGTCATTCAATAGATATTTGATAGATATACTTACAGTATAAATTTCATATTGTTTCCATCATTTATAAGAAAGTTATGGCGATTTGAAAATCGTCCAATCACAATTTAGCACACGTGCATGCACGTGCCGGATGATAATTTTGACTGTACACTTTTGTTTAGAATATTAAGATACATATACAATACAAGTTTGAAAAGAATTTGACAAAAAACAAAAAAGTTATGGTCATTGAAAGAATTGAACCTTCAAAAGACAATGCACGTGCGTTCGCATGCGCGTTTGCAATTTTTATTACATCGATCTGTAGATATTTGACATGTCTACCTATCCTGTAAATATCATTAAATTTCCTTAATTGGCATGAATGTTATAAACGGTTTTGTATTATCCAATCAAATTGAAGCACACGTGCATGCGCGTGCAGAAATGAAATTTTGACGATGCCAAACAGTTAAGGGTCCCTCGTTATACCTACGATGAAAATATCAATCGATTTCATTGAAAAATAAAAAAGTTAGGCTTATTCCAAAGTTTGTAAACAAAAAATCCAATGCACGTGCATGCACATGCATGCATTTTCAGACAAAATGACATTCGTTCCGCACATCTACATATGCTATACTATCATCCTAAAAAGGTTTCATATTGATCCCTTGAGTAGTTTCTGAGAACACTCGTGGACAAAAAAGTCCCAAGAAGAAAGAAAGAATAATAATAATAATAATAATAACTAGTACTTATTGTAACGGGGACCGTTACACATGTTCCCCAAACATTCCCCCATTTAGCAAGTGGTGTCATTTATTTCAGTACAAGTGGTTTTGACCATTGCAAGCTGTGAAACATGTGAATATATAACTATTTTATAACGTTCAGTCCATTTCATACTAATACAAATCAGTTATAAAGATCTGAGAGTTTTGTGCACGTGCACGTACGTGCATATACATAATTCGACCATCTCGATACATTAGAAGTCTTACTGTATGAGTACAAGAGAAGTTTCACAACTGTTCAATGAAAAACGAGAAATTAACGGCAACTGAAAACTACAAAGACCGAAATCAATGCACGTGCATACACGTGCGCGTGAGTACCACACAACAATTTTGTTGATGCTAATCAATAGAGATTTGAACAATATACTTACTATATGAATTTGGTATCGATCGCTTCACTCTTAAAAAAGTTATTGGGATTTCAAAATCGTCCAATCAGAATTAAGCACATGTGCATGCGCGTGCAGGGAAGTGATTTTGAGACTATTAATAAATTGACAGGCCCAAAACATACCTGCGACTTAATTTTCAAATCTATTCATTGCAATCTCAAAATGTTATAGACCAATACTCAAATTTAGACGTCGAAAATTACAATGCACGCGCATTCACGAGCACGCGATTTTGATAATGGAAAATTTGTTGACACCATTTCACAGACATTCATATCATAGATCCTCAGGGTAAATTTGAATTCATTTCAGTTTTTAATTCAATAGTTATGACCATTTTAGTACCCGAAAAATGAAAGAAAAGCTATGCACGTGCATACACGGGCACGTGAGTATGACTCAGCATCAATGTTGATGTCATTCAATAGACATTCGGTAGATATACTTACAATATAAATTTCATATTGTTTCCATCATTTATAAGAAAGTTATGGCGATTTGAAAATCGTCCAATCACAATTTAGCACACGTGCATGCACGTGACGGATGGTAATTATGACTATACACTTTTGTTAAGAATATCAAGATACATATACAATACAAGTTTGAAAAGATTTTGACAAAAAACAAAAAAGTTATGGTCATTGAAAGAATTGAACCTTCAAAAGACAATGCACGTGCGTGCGCATGCGCGTTTGCAATTTTTATTACATTGATCTGTAGATATTTGATATGTCTACCTATCCTGTAAATATCATTAAATTTCCTTGATTGGCATGAATGTTATAAACGGTTTTGTATTATCCAATCAAATTGAAGCACACGTGCATGCGCGTGCAGAATTGAAATTTTGACGATGCCAAACAGTTAAGGGTCACAAGTTATACCTACGATATAAATAGCAAACGATTTCATTGAAAAATAAAAAAGTTAGACTGATTCTAAAGTTTGTAAACAAAAACTCCAATGCACGTGCA
The DNA here is from genome assembly GCF_947568905.1 of Ostrea edulis. Classification (NCBI taxonomy): domain Eukaryota; kingdom Metazoa; phylum Mollusca; class Bivalvia; order Ostreida; family Ostreidae; genus Ostrea; species Ostrea edulis. Next base: position 57,091,219 of record NC_079170.1, on the reverse strand, counting down.
TGCACATGCATGCATTTTCAGACAAAATGACATTCGTTCCGCACATCTACATTTGCTATACTATCATCCTAAAAAGGTTTCATATTGATCCCTTGAGTAGTTTCTGAGAACACTCGTGGACAAAAAAGTCCCAAGAAGAAAGAAAGAATAATAATAATAATAAGAAACAGAGTAAAACCAATATGTTCCCAAACTTCGTTTGGGGAACATAATAAGAAACAGAGTAAAACCAATATGTTCCCAAACTTCGTTTGGGGAACATAACTAGGACTTATTGTAACGGGGACCGTTACAGATGTTCCCCAAACATTCCCCCATTTAGTAAGTGGTGACATTTATTTCACTACAAGTTGTTTTGACCATTGCAAACTGTTTAGCATGTGAATATATGACTATATTATAACGTTCAGTCCATTTCATACTAGTTCAAATCAGTTATAAAGATCTGAGAGTTTTGTGCACGTGCACGTATGTGCATATAAATAATTCGACCATCTCGATACATTACAAGTCTGACTATATGAGTACAAAAGAAGTTTCACAACTGTTCAATGAAAAACGAGAAATTAACGGCAACTCAAAACTACAAAGACTGAAATCAATGCACGTGCATACACGTGCGCGTGAGTACCACACAGCAATTTTGTTGATGCTATTCAATAGACATTTGAACAATATACTTACTATATGAATTTGGTATCGATTGCTTCACACATCAGAAAGTTATTGGGATTTCAAAATCGTCCAATCAGAATTAAGCTCACGTGCATGTGCGTGCAGGGAAATGATTTTGAGACTATTAATAAATTGAGAGGCCTAAAACATACCTGCAACCTAATTTTCAAACCTATTCATTGCAATCTCAAAATGTTATAGACCAATACTTAAATTTAGACGTTAAAAATTACAATGCACGCGCATTCACGCGCACGCAATTTTGATAATGGAAAATTTGTTGACACCATTTCATAGACATTCATATCATAGATCCTCAGGGTAAATTTGAATTCATTTCAGTTTTTAATTCAATAGTTATGACCATTTTAGTACCCGAAAAATGAAAGAAAAGCTATGCACGTGCATACACGGGCACGTGAGTATGACTCAGCATCAATGTTGATGCCATTTCATAGACATTTGATAGATATACTTACAGTATAAATTTCATATTGTTTCCATCATTTATAAGAAAGTTATGGCGATTTGAAAATCGTCCAATCAGAATTTAGCACACGTGCATGCACGTGCCGGATGGTAATTATGACTGTACACTTTTGTTAAGAATATCAAGATACATATACAATACAAGTTTGAAAAGATTTTGACAAAAAACAAAAAAGTTATGGTCATTGAATTAATTGAATATTCAAATGTCAATGCACGTGCGTGCGCATGCGCGTTTTTAATTTTTGAAACTTATATTTGTAGATATTTATAATCTTTACCTATCCTGTAAATATCATCAAATTGTCTTAATTTTCATGAAAGTTATCAACGGTTTTGTATTATCCAATCAAATTGAAGCACACGTGCATGCGCGTGCAGAATTAAAATTTTGACGATGCCAAACGGTTAAGGGTCCCAAGTTATACCTGCAATATAAATATCAAACGATTTCATTGAAAAATAAAAAAAGTTAGACGCATTCCAAAATTTGTAAACAAAAAATCCAATGCACGTGCATGCACATGCATGCATTTTCAGACAAAATGACGTTCGTTCCGCACATCTACATAGAGTTTTCTATCATCCTAAAAAGGTTTCATCTTGATCCCTTCAGAACACTCGTGGACAAAAAAGTGTGACAAGAATAAAGAAAGAATAATAATAATAATAATAATAATAATAAGAAACAGAGTAAAACCAATATGTTCCCAAACTTTGTTTGGGGAACATAATAACTAGTACTTATTGTAACGGGGACCGTTGCAGATGTTCCCCAAACATTCCCCCATTTAGCAAGTGGTGTCATTTATTTCAGTACAAGTGATTTTGACCATTGCAAACTGTGAAACATGTGAATATTGAACTCTTTTATAACGTTCAGTCCATTTCATGCTAATAAAATTCAGTTATAAAGATCTGAGAGTTTAGTGCACGTGCACGTACGTGCATACACGTGCATATAAAAAATTCGACCATCTCAATACATTAGAAATCTTACTATATGAGTACAAGAGAAGTTTCACAACTGTTCAATGAAAAACGAAAAATTAACGGCAACTCAAAACTACAAAGACCGAAATCAATGCACGTGCATACACGTGCGCTTGAGTACCACACAGCAATTTTCTTGATGCTATTCAATAGACATTTGAACAATATACTTACTATATGAATTTGGTATCGATTGTTTCACTCATAAGAAAGTTATAGGGATTTCAAAATCGTCCAATCAGAATTAAGCGCACGTGCATGCGCGTCCAGGGAAGTGATTTTGAGACTATTAATAAATTGAGAGGTCCAAAACATACCTGCAACCTAATTTTCAAACCTATTCATTGCAATCTCAAAATGTTATAGACCAATAGTTAAATTTAGATGTCAAAAATTACAATCCATGCGCATTCACGCGCACGCGATTTTGATAATGGAAAATTTGTTGACACCATTTCATAGACATTCATATCATGGATCCTCAGGGTAAATTTGAATTCATTTCAGTTTCTAATTCAATAGTTATGACCATTTTAGTACCCGAAAAATGAAAGAAAAGATATGCACGTGCATACACGGGCACGTGAGTATGACTCAGCATCAATGTTGATGTCATTCAATAGACATTTGATAGATATACTTACAGTATAAATTTCATATTGTTTCCATCATTTATAAGAAAGTTATGGCGATTTGAAAATCGTCCAATCAGAATTTAGCACACGTGCATGCACGTGCTGGATAGTTATTATGACTGTTTACGTTTGTTAAGAATATCAAGATACATATACAATACAAGTTTGAAAAGATTTTGACAAAAAACAAATTAGTTATGGTCATTGAAAGAATTGAATATTCAAATGTTAATGCGCGTGCGTGCGCATGCGCGTTTTCAATTTTTTTAACATAGATTTGTAGATATTTATAATCTTTACCTATCCTGTAAATATCATCAAATTGTCTTAATTTACATGAAAGTTATAAATGGTTTTGTATTATCCAATCAAATTGAAGCACACGTGCATGCGCGTGCAGAATTGAAATTTTAACGATGTGAAACGGTTAAGGGTCTCAAGTTATACCTGCAATATAAATATCAAACGATTTCATTGAAAAATAAAAAAGTTAGACGCATTCCAAAGTTTGTAAACAAAAAATCCAATGCACATGCATGCATTTTCAGACAAAATGACGTTCGTTCCGCACATCTACAAAGAGTATTCTATCATCATAAAAAGGTTTCGTCTTGATCCCTTCAGTAGTTGCAGAGAACACTCGTGGACAAAAAAGGGTGACAAGAATAAAGAAAGAATAATAATAATAACTAGACACGATCTCGTTCCGAGCAACGAGTAGGTCTTCCGTCCGATTTGTTGATGCACTCGGAGTTAAAAAAAAAAAAAGACAAATGAGTCCCAATTTAGTTTCCGACTTTAAGACACTTTAGATATAATCAATTTTTCATATCATAAGCTTCTGAAGCAAAGTTGCAGTGAAATTCGTTTGAAATTCGACTCTCCAGGCGAGCCATAAGGCCCTCGGACCTATTTCTTGATGTCATTTGTTAGCCCTCTATAGACTCAACAACTTTAGTTCTATATGTCTTTACAAAATATTTACCTGTAAAAAGTTATTGAGATCGACCGATATCGACAAAAAATCGACTCTACAGGCGAGCCATTAGGACCATAGGCCTATTTCTTGATATCAATCGATAGATCTCGATAAACTGAACAACTTTTGTTCAATATGTCCTTACAAAATATTTACTAGTTACAAGTTTTTGAAATCGACTGATATCGACAAAAATCGACTCTACAGGCGAGCCATGAGGCCCACAGACCCATTTTTTGATATTGATCGATAGGTTATGACACATTGAACAACTTTTGTTCAATAATGCTTTTCAAAAAATATGTCGTTTTAAAGATATGAGGCGTCAAATATGTACGATTTTGGCCCTTAAAATCTCTAATTACGTAACATATGACCTACTTTTTGATTTGATAAGATCAAGCTCGTTGAGATGAACATTTCCGTTTCTACAACTTATTATAAAATATTAATAGTTTCTGAGATATTCTCAAAAACATTTGGACCCTTCTGAACCCCTAATTTAAAGGGCCAGCCCGTTTTGCTTGATATCGTAAGAAAGGCCTTGTCATTTGAAACATTTTTTGCTCAACAAGTATTTAGAAATTCTTTACCGTTCTCGAGTTATCTCTACAAGAAATATTTAGGGGCCAAACTGTAGCTCCCTAACAGGGCCACATAGGGAAAAAACGAAATGTACATATTGTTTAGATTATCATTCTGAACAACTTTTGTTGAATAATGCTTTTCAAAATATTTGTCGTTTTCAAGATATGAGGCGTCAATTATTTATGATTTTGGCCCTTAAAATCCCTTATTACGTAACATATGACCTACTTTTTGATTTGATAAGAACAAGCTCGTTTAGATGAACATTTCCGCTTCAATGACTTATTACAAAATATTAATAGTTTCTGAGATATTCTCATAAACCTTTGGACCCTTCTGGGCCCCTAATTTAAAGGGTCAGCCCCTTTTGCTTGATATCGTAAGAAAGGTCATGACATTTCAAACATTTTTTGTTCAACAAGTATTTAGAAATTCTTTACCGTTCTCGAGTTATTTCTAGAAGTAATTTTTAGGGGCCAAACTGTAGCTCCCTAACGGGGCCACATAGGGTAAAAACGAAATATGCATATTGTTCAGATCATCATTCTGAACAACTTTTGTTCTTTATTGCTTTTCAAAATATTTGTCGTTTTCGAGATACAAGGGGTAAAAAATTTATGGTTTTGGCCCTTAAAATCCCTTATTACGTAACATATGACCTAAATTTTTATCTGAATAGATTTGGATAGTTGAGATGAACATTTTTTGTTCTTTGACTTATACCAAAATATTAACGATTTTTGAGATATTTGATCTAGACTTTGAGCCCTTTTAGATCCCTAATTTAAGGGGCTAGCCCCTAAATCTTGATATTTTCGAAAAGATCTCGTAAATGTGCACAACTTTTGTTCTACATGTCTTAACAAAATATTTGCAAGAAAAAAGATATTGGAGATGAAAGGTCAAAAATCGCCGAAATCGGCGAAAAATTTTGGCATCCATTTTTTCAGGTCCAGGCGAGCGTTTAGGCAAATCGCCTCCGGTAAAATCGAATCCCCCACAAATCTTCTAAAATGTTTACTCTATCTTGTGTAGAAATTTCAAGACTCTAGCTTCAAAACTAACGGAGGAGATGTGTGGACAACAAGGCCCTTCAAAAAGTCACTAAAAGAGAGATAACTCCTGACCGGAAGTGACGTCAAGCACGAAATTTTGCAGGCAAAGTCTCGTCACCAAAAGACATCTTTCCTGAAAATTTCGTGAAAATCGATCCAGAAATGGCTGAGAAAAACGCGTGTACTACCAAGGAAAATAATAATAATAATAATAATAAAAATAATAATAATAATGAAGAAGAAGAACGCGAACAAAAATAGTAAGGTCTTCCGCAGGAGACGGAAGACCTTAATAATAATAATAAGAAGAAACAGAGTAAAACCAATATGTTCCCAAACTTTGTTTGGGGAACATAATAACAGTGAATTACTAGGGAGATTCATACAGAAATAACAGTGAATTAGTATGGAGATTTATACAGAAATAACCGTGAATTACTAGGGAGATTTATACAGAAATAACAATGAATTACTAGGGAGATTTATACAGAAATAACAGTGAATTACTAGGGAGATTTATACAGAAATAACAGTGAATTACTAGGGAGATTTAAACAGAAATAACCGTGAATTACTAGGGAGATTCATTCAGAAATAACAATGAATTACTAGGGAGATTTATACAGAAATAACAGTGAATTACTAGGGAGATTCATTCAGAAATAACAATGAATTACTAGGGAGATTTATACAGAAATAACAGTGAATTACTAGGGAGATTCATTCAGAAATAACCATGAATTACTAGGGAGATTCATACAGAAATAACAGTGAATTACTAGGGAGATTTACACAGAAGTACAAAATGTAACAGTGAATTACCAGGGAGATTTACACAGAAAAAACAGTGAATTACAAGGAAGATTTACACAGAAATAACAGTGAATTACTAGGGAGATTTACACAGAAGTAACTGTGAATTACCAGAGAGATTTATACAGAAATAATTTAATTCTTATTGTATCCTTGTCTCTGATTGGTCAAATTCCAATTGAGGAACACAGGTTATTTTTGTATAACCTGGTTTGGTCAGCTGGTTTGGTATGGGGACACACCCCCTTGACAACCAGATGTCGGAACTATTTTTTTCTCTCTCTCTAAACTTCTATGGAATAGAAAGTCAATGTGCACAATAAGATACTTCGGTTTGATACACATGTTGTTTTCTCGTTGTCAATATTAGCATCTAGGCCTACTTGTACGCAAATCACTTTTGTTAAACATCTTTCTCTGTATGTATGGTCGAATAATACTATTGATAGATTAAAACAAATATATTATATTCGAATTAATGATTTGCCAAGTAAGCATTACCCTGTTCATTTTGAAATACATTTCTCATTGGGGAAAAGAAGGGGGGTGCGTTGTTTCATTTTCAACAAATCAAGCTAAAATTCATACGTCACATTTTATCACATGACGTCAGACACATTGACATGTGGATGCTATTTGTTACTTGCTTACATATTTTCTTGTGTCGGATTTACTATTAGCGACAACATTGCATACAAGGGTAAGTTTTCATTTAGTAGAAGTTTTCACAGAGTTGAAAGCCGTAAATTATTGCATTTTCTGATATTTGAAGATTTATTTTGGGTAGGCCTAAACAGTGCAATTTCCCGTATTTTCTCAATCTGTCGGAGATGAGCAACTTCAAAGTCGATGTCTATCTCTAAAGTGCAGCGAAATACGCATTACATGGATAGTCTACACATATTTTCTATCATGATAAACTTCACTTTCGATACAATATTTTGATAAATGGCTAGGCTCCGTAGAACTAAGATTAAAGATGGCGACCTTTGGCTTCGCAGCTAGATCTAGACGCATCGTGTCGCTGTTGCTAAGTAAATCATTGCGCGGCTTGGTTGACTTGTATTTTTCCAAGTGTATGTACATTTTGATAAACGAAGGTTAGCATCTTTGTCTCTTGCATTAAATTATAAGGAATGACTTTAATTCTAGGGCAAGTTATACGAGTATAACCTGGTTTGGGTCAGTTTACGCTTTTTTATAATCCGCTTTGCGGATATGATCACGTGACCAACTTCATGTCATATCCCAACAACATTCAAAAATGATATCTTATTTCTTAAATTACAAAAGTCAGTTCCTATATTTCCATCTTGCTTATGCAATGCAGTGGGGGATTTAGACCCCCCACCCCCCCCCCCCCCCCCTCTCACCTCAAATTTAAATAATAGAAATAGTGTGAGTAAAATTCCAGATTGGCACCCAAAATGGCTAAGCATTTTGGCTAATACTTGTCTTTCACACACACCCTTTCGTAAACCCTGGATCCGCCACTGCAATGACATCATAACAGAAATAAACGCAGCAGCAGGATATTTATACAGTTTATTTTGTAAACAAACAAGAATTTCATCAATTTATGAAAGAGAAACATTAAACATATATCGTTCTGTTGTTTCATTTTATACAGTTTTAAATACCGTCTGCAACTGCTGCATGGCGAATTTATAAAATAAAATAAAAGAGTTATAAGCCTACATGTATTTACTTCATGATGATAATTAAGTTACATGTAACCTGTTGTTTCCTGGCAACTTCCATCACGGCTATGACTCGGCATGATTATAAGCGAGGCTGGTTTCGAGGCTCGAAAAATTTACATGTTCATGTCAGGGTACCTGTGCGAGTCTTCATTAAAATCCTACAACAGAAATCTCTCAAGTGAACAAAAACTTCGTCCGTTCGTTTTTATTTTATTTTACACACACTGAAGGTAAATAAAAGACACAACCTACATGCACTTAGTCTAAATTTGTCCTACTGTCTTGAATCGTCTGCTGCATGGCTACAACCGCAAGTCCTAACGATGAACATACCGTTGTTTCTTTCCAAAAACCTGACTAAGAGCTTAACGTTAACTTGACCCATCATATCCACCATCAATTCTCTCAGATCCTTTGAATTTCTGTCGAAATCTGTGATCAACAATTGCGTTTTCAACTTAGTAAGCTAGACTGACGCCAGTTTCTCCATCGCTGATCGCGACCAAATCACACCATGGATGTAGTTTACTCCGCTCTTCTTGTCGTCATTTCAGTTAACTTTACGCTCTAAATTACCTTTATTTTTACACATGTTTCGTCTTTTTTTGACATTTTCAATTAAATATCTATATCTTATATTCTCTTTGATATTGTTCCTAATTTTTTATTCGATAAAACTCTTACGAACTATATTTTGTGTTCTACGATTGTTATTTTGGTCATCTGCTACATAATCATGGAAGCTCGGTAAGAACGCAAATCAAACTAGAAAATATAAATATAAGAAATAAAATATCATTTTTGAATGTTATTGGGATATGACATGAAGTTGGTACGTGATCAAATCTACTATAACGCCCTTCGGGCGTTATAGGATTTGATCACATGACCAACTTCATGTCATATCCCAACAACATTCAAAAATGATATCTTATTTCTTAAATAACAATGAATTACTAGGGAGATTCATACAGAAATAACAATGAATTACTATGGAGATTCATACAGAAATAGAATAACGTTGGTTCATACAGAAATAGAAATGAATTTTCAATACTTCTCATTACCAGCTCGTTAGAGTTATCGCGCTTTGATGACTCTTGTGCGTCATTGGTAAGAAAATGCACAAGTCTCGCGAGCAAGTGCGAGATTACTGGGACATAAACAAAACGTTCATAGCAATACCCCCCCCCCCCCCCCCCTCCTTTAAGAGTTAAAATACATGTGTTTTAAAATAAAATGAAATTGGTCAAACTCCATTTTTCAGATATTCTAACACTATTTTATTAAAGATGTTACATGTTTTTAAAACTCCACCACACCTATTTTAAACATTCCAAACAACGATCGATGTTCTCTGTCCTAAGTCCATCAATATTTTGTAAT
>NC_079170.1:57066903-57079403 GCF_947568905.1 Ostrea edulis | reverse complement strand
CCAAACCTCGTTAATGATTTGAAATCGTTTTGTATGTTTTCAAAATGTTATATCCAGTTTTAATATTTTTATGCTCCGCCATGAATATGGCCGGGGCATATAGTGTTTGTCATGTCCATCTTCCATCCTTCCATCCTTCCATCTGTACTTCCATCACACTTTGTGTTTAGCTCAAACCTTACATGCTGATACATATTGGTATCATCTATTTAACTGCATCAATATTTTTTGACCTTGACATTTCCTTCTACCTTGACCTTACTTTTCCATATTTGGTGGTTAGCTCAGTTTCAAAGCAATTAATGAAGAATTTTTTGTCCCTTTCTGAATATGGCCAAGGCATATAGTAGAGGAGCGGATTTACAAGTCAAACTTAAATTAGATTGGTGTTTGCCTTGTCAGTTTTTAATATCCATATATGTAAATGAGAATCAGTATTTCATGCGAGTATAATATATTTCATTTTTCTCTTTTCTTAGAAGTAATTTTGAATAATGATAACCTTCCCATTGATAGCTAGGCAACATTTAACCAAATTGAATGCAAAATTGCTACAAGGGCGGGTCAATAAGTAACCAGCCTATCCTATTTCCAATTGACCAAGACGTTCACGATTTTTCATGCCTTGTTTCAATACATGTTTTATACCTGGGAACAAAATTGCACACATATCAAGTAATTCTTTAATAAGATAGTGAATGTCAAACATGACTAGTGATGCAAAGGCATGCTTTTCATCTAAAGTTGTGTATCGTGCTATAATTTGGTACTTGTATTTAAAAGGTAAAACATTCAAGGAAATACACAGCGAGTTAGCCAATGTTTATGGGTCTTCTGCACCATCTTATGCTCGGGTTAAATTCTGGGTAGGGGAATTCAAATGTGGTAGAACGTCTTTAGATGATAAAGCCAGGTCTGGATGCCACCGACGAAGAAATGTGTAAGAAAGTTCGGGATCTGGTATACCGATAGGCAAATTCAGGTGGAAGAAATAGCGCAGGCATTAGGCATTTCACATAGTAGCATTTCAACAATCTTACATGATTGGTTAGGTATTCGCAAGCTAACAGCCAGTTGGGTCCCCAAATCCCTTAGCGATGAGCGAATGGCAACCAGAGAATCAGTATACAGCGCCTTGTTGAAGCGTTTTAGGTCAAAAGATGATTTTCTTTTTGCATCTAGTGACTGTAGATGAGACTTGGGTTCATTATTATGAAGCAGAGAATAAAGCTCAGAGTCGTCAGTGGGTAGGGCCTGGGTCCCCGAGGCCAAAGAAATTCAAGACACAACCATATGCTGGCAAGGTGATGGTCACAGTATTTTGGGATGCAAAAGGCATTATTATATTGGACTTTTTACCCAAGAGTCGTACAATAACTGGAGTGTGCTATGCAAACTTGCTAGACCAGCTGAGAACCACCATCCGTGAAAAATGCCGAAGTAAACTCTCTAAAGGTGTTTTGCTGCAACAGGACAACACAAGAGTCCACAATTGCAAAGTTGCAATGGATGCTGTAGAGCGAAACAGGTATGAATTAATACCACATCCTGCCTATTTGCCTGACCTAGCTCCTAGCAACTTCTTCCTATTCCCTAACTTGAAAAAGGATATTCACGTCATTTCCGGTCTGACGAAAAAGTTGTGACAGCAGTTGAGGAGTGGGTCAATGGAAAGGACCCTGACTTTTTCAGTTCTGGGCTGATGGCACTTGAACACCGTTGGTCTAAGTGCATCACACTAGAGGGCAATTACATAGAAAAAGAAGAGGTGGATCTCAACCGCAAATAAATTAGGCCGGTTACTTATTGACTTGCCCTCTTATTTATCTTTATAGATATTTTCTTAGAATTTTGGTAAATTTGAATAATATTCAGAGTGAAATGAATGGGTGATACTTGAGTTAAATAGTTTAAAGATAAAAACATTTTGAAAAAAGGTGATTTTTTTTTTTATTAAAACGCTTCACTTTGCTATAGAAATAATACATTAGATGAATAAGGGAGAGTGTTAGAAAGGTTTTCCTTAATTGATTATATATAGCTCAGACTTTTGTTTTGAACAACATTTTTCACAATAACCATTAGAAAAGACTCCAACAAAATTTATGGTAATATCATGTAGAAATTTAAATAAATCATTGATTTTGCAAGATCTTGTGATGTCACAGGAGGGTGGAACTACTTTTCTTTAAAGAAAAATGGGTTCAGTATTTTAATTTTTTTCCACATTATGAAAAAATTCAACCTTTTTTCCATTGTGAATGGGGCAGAATATCAGGCCACGAGAAGGTACCGATCACTTGAAACAAAGGCTCAATATTGTGAACGTTTCTATAAATTAAAACTTTCCGTTGTTGAAAACTTTTCGCATTTTCATCATCTTCTTCAGAACCATCTGGCCAATTTCAACCAAACTTGGCACAAAGCATGCTTGGGTGAAGGGGATTCAAGTTTGTTCAGATAAGGACCAATGCTCTTCTCCAAGGGGAGATAATAACAAAATAGTGAAAATACATCAGGCAATCTAAGTAAAATTAGATCTTCCATCCACAGTTTTCGATACGTCACGTGGAAGCGGATGGAAGATCTAATTTTAATTAGATTGATACATCAGGTTAATTTCATTCAAACTTGGTATAAATCATCCTTGAGTGAAGGAGATTCAAGTTTGTTCAAATGAAGGGCTGTGAGATAATCTCAAAAATGCAACAATAGGGTGGGGTAATTTAAATATCTTCTCAAGATCCACTGGGCCAGACAAGTTCAAAATTACATTGAAGCTTTCTGATATTGTGCAGATTCAAGTCTGTTAAATTCATGTCACCTAAGGATAGAGTGGGGCCACAATAGGGAATCAAAGTTTTACATGCAAATATATAGGAAAAAGTCTTTATAAATCTTCTTCTCAAGAACCACTTGTCCAGACAAGTTCAAATTTACATGGCAGCTTTCTGACATAGTGCAGATTCATGTTTGTAAAAATCTTTGCCCACAGGGGTAGTTGGGGCCACAATTGGGGATCAAAATTTTACATGCAAATATATAGGGAATTTTTTAAAGGAGACTCATGGGGCCCTTATTTTGATATTGCATTACAAATGTCACATCGGGCGGGGCATTCATATCCTATGGACATATTTCTAGTTGTTATACAGATGTATGAAAATGCTTGAAGTAGCTCTCATTGAAGATTTTTAGTACCGTTGAGAGTCTTAAATCGGTAGGGATTCCTAAATCGATGGTATTCTCCATTGAGCATGCACATTCTTTTATGAAATCGAAATGTCAAAGAAAATTAAATCATATATAATTGTCATATACATGTAAAGATATACATCCAAAACAACAGCTTCAGAAGACTTTAAAGGGAAAGGCAACCCCAAATTTTTTTTACATGATAAATGATAGGATTAATTATATGATAAAAATTTGTCATACTTAAGCTTCGGTGCTAATTTGAAAATGTTAAAAATTGAAATTCCCACCATCTATAGAGGCTGCCATGATGTGGAACTCTTTTGTATTCAAGACCACAAAAATCAATAATTTTGATGTCACACCATCTGTTCCGGTTTTGATGAGATTCTAAGATCATCAAAGATGTGCATGTGGTAAATTTTATGAATAGATAGGATGATGCCTTCCTGTCATCAATGTTACTTGCATTAATGCAAAGGGGCAAAGTGGAAAAAAGTTTTTTCAAAATTCCTGACCCAACCAAGTCATTTGAAAAGAAAAGACTGTAAACTGTGGATCCATCATTTGCGTAATGATAAGTTGAAGTTCCAGACATTTGTATGAAGAAACATGTACCGTCTGCCTGGTCTGCGACTCGACTGAACGTCTTCTTTTCTCAATTTCTTCTTGCGGAAGAACGGGCTCAAGTCTATACGGCTCCAAACTTAACTGTTCGTGACTTGTCATTTCTACAGTGCTGCTGATGATATAAACCAGAACCGTCATAAAAACTTCAATGGCCGCTCTCTTAGCAGTGGGTAATTTAAAATATATGATAGATAAATATTGATTTAATCGTTAAGCAAGGATTGTTGTTGTTAAAGACTGTCATATATGGTATGAGTAAGTAATACTTTATTCATAAAAGCAACAATGTGGTTAGGGTTGCCTTTCCTTTTAATGAAAAAAAAGTTATGTCCTTCAAAAATTGAACCCTCAAAAGATTATTCAGGTGCATACATATGCATGTTGGCATTTTTTATGCTCCCCTTCAAAGAAGAGGGGCATATTGCTTTGCACCTGTCAGCCGGTAGACCACATGTTGTCCACTCAATATCTTGAAAACTATTCACTTGATTGTAATGATAATTAATATGTAGGTTGGTTATGAGTAGAAGAACATCCCTATTGATTTTCAGGTCCAATGTTCAAGGGTCAATCCACTCTGGACGTAGAAAAAACTGTCCGTTCAATATCTTGAGAACCCTTTCCTTGACAGACATCAAACTTGGTACACTGGTACTCCTAAGAAATAGATTACTTCCATTAATTTTGAGATCGCATGGTCAAAGGTCAGGGGTCAAACTGGACATGGGAAAATGCTGTCTGCTCAATGTATTGAGAACCTTTTGCTTGGCAGACATCAAACTTGGTACACTGGTAAATCCTAAGAAGTAGATGACCCCTATTGATTTTGAGGTCACATAATCAAAGGTCAATCCACTCTTGACATAGGAAGATATTGTCTGCTCAAAATTTTGATATCCCTTTTCTTGACAGACATCAAACTTGGTACATTTTAAGGAATAGATGACCCCTATTGATTTTGAGGTCAAAGGTCAATCCACTTTGAACATAGGAAAATACTGTCCAATCAATATTTTGATAAACCTTTGCTTGACAGACATCAAACTCGGTACACTGGTATGTATTAAAAGGAGTAGATGACTCCTATATTCATTCTAGGTTCACATGGTCAATGGTCATGGTTCAAACTGGACATGGTAATTCGGTGTCTCCTATATCTTAAGAATCATTTGCTTGATTGACACCAAACTTGGTACACTGGTACACTCTAAGGTGTAGATGACCCCTATTTATTTTTAGGTCACATGATCAAAGGTCAATCCACTCTGGACATAGGAAGAAATTCTCCTCTGAATATCTTGAATTGTTTTGGCACTACTTTCCATTAAATGATGCACCCTTTTTAATTTTGCATTACAGGGAGTATATATTTCTTGTTAATTACACCAATCATTATATATATATATATATATATATATATATATATATATATATATATATATACATATATACATAAAGTACAGAAATAGCAATGAACTCTTAAATGAACATAACTGCCCTAAATGAAGAAATATTTAATATAAAGCACAGGAATTTTCACTTTATTTGGATACCCATTTGGTATATATATATAACATATATATATAACATGTAACCAGCGCGCTCGACCATCTAGGCAAGTCTTGCCTAGATGGTCGAGCGGTCTAGCGCGCTGGTTACATGCTGCTAGGAGATTTGGTTCCGCAGGTCGTGAGTTCAACCCCGGGTAGGGGCGGAAGTGGGTATCCAAATAAAGTGAAAATTTCTGTGCTTTATATATATATATATATATATATATACATATATATGTATATATACGTATATATAAAAATATATAAGTGTAATTAATTAAATACGGATCATGTGTACTTAATCATTGTTGGATTTTAATCGATCTTGTTACAATGTTTTAGCTGTTTTTTGCTTCATACCACCGAAGTAGGTTCCTTGAGGATACAAAAACTGTATATACGTCCACAGCACATTTGTTTTCTTCAGGCTAGATTGCGAGTTGGGATGTACCACGTGTTTCTGACGGACTGGCTGCAGATTTTTTCACGTGATCAAATTCTAGTGATCAACTTTGACGATTACACAAAAGACAAAAAGGAAGTGCTAATCAAAGTATCACAATTTCTGGAGCTGAGTGAGTTACAGAAAATGTATATTAAAGAGTTAGACGAAAATTTCAAATATACTTTTGTTTATATTGGCCGATTCGCCACGCACATATAAGATCGTATATTTTTATTTCAAGGTAATTGAAAGGAAATATATCATAGAAAATAATCAAGTAAAATTTATTTATTATGAAATTTAGCATATCCTTTGTAATGCAATATAATAATTAAACTTGTTTATAGTTGTCAGAATTTGTTTCCAATATCCTTTGTAAATTTTTACCAGTATCCAGTATATAAAATGTTAAAATCAATTATACGAAAGTTAATTTTGCCATAAGTTTGTGAAAAATATTGTAATATCTAACTGTCTTTAAAAATTATGTTGCAGGTAATCTTACGGCGGAAGAGTCAAGATTATTTTTTGCAAGCCACGCAAGAGAAAACCGCCGCTCCAATCGGACACGGGACATGGGAGACATGCTGGCAGAGACTAAGGAAATGCTTCGCGAGTTCTACAAGCCTTTCAATGTTAACCTTTCACAGTTACTGCAATCCAACAGATTTCTCTGGTCTTACTGAATTAGCAAGTCAATCAGGGAAAGCATAATGAAACATTTTATCATAAGATTAGCATGATTTATTGATTAAAGATGCTGTGTCTTAGAAAACAGAAGAAATACATTCAAAAGTTGTTCAGGTGCCATTTACCATATAGTGTAGAGTATATGGCTACAACATTCATTTATATTATCAGAAAAGTTTACAGTTATGATGTATGATTTATGAAGAAAGCTAAGTTCAATAGCCTGTGTGTAGAGTGTTATAATTAGTCAGAATCTTTTATGGTTGTGAAGCATGTTGATAATGATATTATTTGATGTGTTCATTTACATGTAGCATTCTGTAAATTAATTAATCTACCGTGGATTTTATGGCATATGGTAAACAAAATATGTTAGAAAGAAATTGGGTGCTTTCATTCGTATAATGAATAAAACTTTGTGTTTCCCTAGCTGATTCCATTAAGTGTAGTACATACATGCAAACTTGCTAAACCAGCTGAGAACCGCCATCCATGAAAAACGCCGAGGTAAACTCTCTAAAGGTGTTTTGCTGCAACAGGACAACACAAGAGTCCACACTTGCAAAGTTGCAATGGATGCTGAAGAGCGAAACGAGTATGAACCACATCCTGCCTATTTGCCTGACCTAGCTCCTAGCAACTTCGTCCTATTCCCTAACTTGAAACGTGGACGTCATTTCCGGTCTGACGAAGTCGTGACGGCAGTTGAGGAGTGGGTCAATGGAAAGGACCCTGGCTTTTTCAGTTCTGGGTTGATGGCACTTGAACACCGGTGGTCTAAGTGCATCACATTAGAGGGCAATTACATCGAAAAAGAAGAGGTGGATCTCAACCGGAAATGAGTTAGGCCGGTTACTTATTGACTCACCCGCATACTTGATTGTCAGAAACATTGGTACAGAAAAACAATGATTAGATGATATAAAGTTGAAATACAAATGACAGTGAAAATGCAGAGGTATATCATAGCACACTCCAGTTATTGTACTTCTCTTGGGTAAAAAGTCCAACATAACAACGCCTTTTGCATCCCAAAATACCGTGGCCATCACCTTGCCAGCAGATGGTTGCGTCTTGAACTTCTTTGGGCTCGGGGACCCAGGCCCTACGTAAAAGAAAATCATCTTTTGATCTAAAACGCTTCAACAAGGCGTTGTATACTGATGCTCTGGTTGCCATTCGCTCATCGCTAAGGGATTTGGGGACCCAACTGGCTGTTAGCTTGCGCATACCTAACCGATAATGTAAGATTGTTGAAACGCTACCATGTGAAATGCCTAATGCCTGCACTATTTCTTCCACCTGAATTTGCCTATCAGAGTATACCAGATCCCGAATTTTCTTACACATTTCTTCGTCGGTGGCATCCATTGGGCGTCCAGACCTGGCTTCATCTTCTAAAGACGTTCTACCGCGTTTGAATTCCCCTACCCAGAATTTAACCTGAGCATAAGTTGGTGCAGAAGACCCATAAACATTGGCTAACTCGCCTTTGCATCACTAGCCATGTTTGACATTCAATATCTTATTAAAGAATGACTCGATACGTGTGCAATTTTGTACCCAGGTATAAAGCATGTATTGAATCATGACCGTCTTGGTCAATCGGAAATGTGATAGGCTGGTTACTTATTGACTCGCCCTCGTATAATGTTAAGTATTTCCAAGGTATCTTAATTTACCAATTGTAATGATAGCCATTCATTTAATAATTTCCCTCGGATTGGAACAGTGTAAGCATGAATTGTGTGTTGCTAAAACACGGAACGGAAAACGAAATGAAAGGGAACGGAAAATATTGTATGCAATAATGTTATGAGGTCAATTTTTTTTAAAATAAGGCCACAGTTTTTCTATTTCTTGGTTTATGGATCCGCCGATCCTAATTTCTGGGGAATCGGAAAAAAATAAAATGCAAATTTCTTTCTTTTTTTTTTATTCCGCCGATTCTACCCATCAAGTCAAATCGAAAATGAAACAAAATGCATTTTCAATTTTACGAATAGAAAATCGTGAAACGCAAACCTATTGATTTGTATTTGGTAATCACTATTCGTTTTGCGAAATATCTTTATTCCGTATTTTTTAAAACCATGTAAACAGATATGGCTACGCACGATGACAGTAACGATACCTATATCTTTCCTGTCGACGAAACAGATGCCATCTGGCATTTCATCACGGAAAAGAAAAAGGAATTAATAGAAATAAATATTTCTCATACAATTGGCGGTATTCTTGCTGCTAACATAACATGAAAATGCCGTGCTATTTGGGTATTTAAAGATGAGAAGAAGGTACAGACTTTGTTAGCGACTTTACTAGATAGGATGTTCTATCGTTAAAGTGATAATGTCCTACGGACCCGGTTTGAGTGTGGTGAGGGCCTGTACCAAGACACAATTAGATTATTCTAACTAGTGACTTTATACCACAGCAGTACATGTCATAATAAATGTCATGTATTTGAATACCTGTACGTGCATCTCTGCCGTCAAAACTTCTAACAGGGAATAGAACAGTGTGAGAAATTGTTAGGTGCTTTTGATATTATAATGAATGCCTGTAAAAAAAAAATATGACCAGATAAAACTCAGAAAGGTATGAATATTTTTCGTAAATTAGTATACCTTGTGTAGTGGTGGAAAGAATTTGAGTATCAAATAAAAATGAAAAATAAGAAACATTTCTTTCAAAAAGGTGGTAGATAATTCCATGGGCATGTCCATGTGGGGAAAATGGGGTTAAAAATTATTTCATAGGGGTATAAACATTCTGAAATTAAAAATGGAATTACTACATACAATTGTAATAGGGCTTATATTAATTTTTTTTTCTTTATGTTTACAATTTGTAAATGTAAAATCTTTATTGAGCATATACAGCAAAATTACTGAACAACATTATATAAATACTGGATACTTTACAACACCAAAGAGATATGACCTTATACATTCTCGGCTTATGTTCTACCAAAGTGTAACATAGATACATGTAATAGTTATCCACTGAATTTGAAATTGCATTTTTTTTCCAAAATTCATTACAAGTCACTCTAAAGAATTTTTTATCTAATGTTTTTAAAATACATGATTTGTTTATTTGTGCTCACGAATGATTTATTGAAAATAAAACAACGATAGATATTAAAAATGTTTATTCTATTTTTATTTTTTTTTCTTCCGACCGACCCTAAATTTTATTTTTAAAATCCGTAAACCAATAAATTAAAAAACTGGCCTAAAAGATTTGTCATGAACAAGGGAAGCAAAAATTGCACAGAGATCGGGAATTCATCCACAGAATCCACCAATTCATATACTTCATACAAATGTATATGTATTTTAAAATTCCAACTTACCATGAAAAATATTAATAGAGAGAAAAAAATAATCATACTGAAAAAGACCCAAAAAAATTCAATTATTTTATCCAATGAATAAAAGCTCCTCCCCCCCCGAAAGCAACATTGTAAAAGGTAAAATAATTTTTTCAACAATTTTCCCCAAAAATAGCCTTCAGAAATCGAACTTGCTTTTATTCGTAATTTAGTTCTACATATTATTTGTAATTATATATCACATCAAATTTTAAAGCGAACGAGTCCGGTGTGTATTTAAAGGTTTGCCTCATTTGGAACAAATTTATGTGAAAGTTTGTACATTTACCGATATCCTGCGGAGTAGTGTTGAACCCGAAGAGATACAGCTGGAAAGAAAGACTGAAACAGAACCAATGAAAACTTTCATGAAGTTTACGATCTATAGTATGAGGAACGAATTAACAGATATGAAATAGCCAAAAGGCTAATGGACAATATGCTTGAATGGAATTAAAAGGTCGTCTCATTATGAATCTAAATATTAAGATACAAGTATTTACAGGTGTAGTTTAGAGATAAACTGTTGGAAGGATTGGAGTGCTACGTTCACAATGTCTTTGTTAGTTGAAAAATAATATATCGGACACAAGATGTTTAACTTGCTGACTTAATAAGATCATGATTTGTTGTTGATATATACATACCACACCCCGTGTTGTAAGTATACACATACACAGTATTATGTGTAAATTTACATGTAAATGTGCGTCAATGACGTTTTGCCACGGGGGGGGGGGGGGGGGGGGGGGAACAGGTCCCCTATAATTAAGTCTCCCAAACAAAGTTTGGAGACATTGTTTTTGCTCGGTTCTTATTATTCTTCCGCTTCTTTCTCGCACCTAAAACTCTCCAACACCGTTCTCCGTAACCAGTTGATGAAAGTAATAGATATTCAAGGATATGATTGGCCAATGTATCTAGATGTGCAGAAATGTTTTTGTTTTCAGATTGAAGGGGTTAGAGTACATTTTGGGGGGATCAAATTGGGGTGGGGTTAACATAGAACTCTATGGGGGGAAATGAATCCCAAATTTCAACAGCTATAACTTGACAAATATGATAAATACAGTCCTGGGATCTTCAGAAATGAATAGAGATGACAGGGCCTACTAATTAGTATCAAGGTCAAGTGACCTTGACCTCTGACCATGAACATAAAATCTGGTATAACTTCAAAACCAGGAATAATAGCAACACGGAATCTTCAGAAATGGCAAGAGGATGACGGGACTTACAAACTAATATCAAGGGACTCCAGTGACCTTAACGTTTGACCTTAGAACATAAAATTGGTATTAATTAAGATCCAGGTCTGAAAGTCATGGGGTCTTCAGAAATTATGAAAAGATGATGAGATCTACAAATTGGTATCAAGGTCCGGTGACCTCTGACCTTGAACATACAAACTGGTACAACTTTAAAACTGGGACTAATAGCCTTTGACCTTTAACCTTGATTATAAAAGATTTTATAACTTTAGAATCAGGACTGATAGAGACATGGGATCATTGAAAATGATAAGAGGATGTTGGGACGTACAAACTACGATCAAGGTCAAGTAACACAACGTCACAAGTTTTACTGAAGGAAAAAAAGGGGATTTTTTGAAATTTTCAAAATCAAAGCCTTCATGATCTAGATTGTTTTAATGTAGTCCAAATTGGCATTGATTTTGTCGAGGGAGGAAAATAGTAGTAGTAAGAAAAAGTCCCCTTTTACAGCCAGTACTTCGTTTGGAGACTTTATAATCTGTAGAATATAATCATATCTTGTTTTTCGTGACTTTTGACCCCAAAGAAGGGATGCCCATAAAAATTACTACTTCAGAATGTAACTGATCAAAATATTAAAGAAAATTCTTAGGGGCAGGCCTGCCTTGAAAGACCTCAAAGACAAAATGTATGTCAAAATCGGTGATTAAATGGGGGAAATGCTGTTTATGCCAATTTTGAAGTGTAGATAATAGATTATAGGTTCGAAATGAAGGTATCAAATATTCATATATAGATATATATATATATAAAGCACAGAAAATTTCACTTTATTTGGATACCCACTTCCACCCCTACCCGGGGTTGAACTCACGACCTGCGGAACCAAATCTGCTAGCAGCATGTAACCAGCGCTCTAGACCGCTCGACCATCTAGGCAAGTATTAAACTTGCTTGTCACACGCTACACGGTCATTGAGAATGGAATTAAGAGGATCATACATGATACACATTGCATTCGAAATATTTCATATAGAGCACAGAAATAGCAATGAACTCTTAAATGAACATAACTGCCCTAAGTGAAGACATATTTAAGGAGGTATGCTACACCAGAGAAATTTGATGTAGATGAAAAGTGGAGGATATGTACAACAATATTTTGAAATTGAAAATTTTAAAATTTACTTTATTTTGTCAAAAAATACAGTTTTAGTAGAAGGTAATCTGAAAAAAATTCAAAACCCCTGCTGGACTCGAACCTGCGACCTACAGTTCTACTGAGCTACTCGGCTAGGTATTTTAATGGAAAAGGAAAAGACAAATATTGCTGATATCGATTTTTTCATCCATGTTTTTAAAGGAAGTCAGCCATTATGACGATGTAGAGTACTACC